>NW_027190560.1:0-33659 GCF_040958095.1 Procambarus clarkii
ACTGGGTTATACTGTTTGAAGCCTGAGAAAAAAATATACAGAGACATTGCAGTAGCCATACATTCCACAACGACTACAATGATTAGAAAAGCTGTTAAGGAATGGGACTCACTAGTGAATATTCTGCACCCACATCCGCCACTAATATAATGTTAATAAAACAGAAAAAGGGGGGAAACACCACCTCCATTTAATACTTTGACCCAAATATCAGTTATCGCGAATAACCGAACTCAATTACGGGCTCACAACAGCTCCTGCTACATGGTCATTTCGTTCTGAATAGCTAAATCTACAACAACAACAACGTTTTCTCACTGATAGTGCCCTTCCCTTCCATACCCTTGGCTTTCAATTGAGCAAAAATATGCTTTACATTTATCTCCAGTTCGAAGAACATTTCAGCATGACAATGATTAGAATTTGTAATTATGGATTCAAGCAGGTATAATTAATTCCAATAAGTCGTTATTGGGGATCCAAATTTAATTTTTTTCACAAATTTCATCAATGATTCTGGCAGATAATTTCATAACAAATGGATATAAAAATTGATAAAATTATTGTCCAAAAAACAGGTGAGAATAAACTCCTAATGAATTGTTGTTTACATTTATTAAAAGAAAATTTAACATCTCATTCATATTTAAGTTACAAGATATATAAAAAAATTGAACAAATTTAGTGCAGAGGCCTCTCTTAAATTCAGTAAACTTCATTACCATGTCAGAATTAAACTGCAGAAATAGCAGGCGATTTGAATATTTTCAGTGTTGAATACGTCTATCAATTATATTATTCCACAAGTTTGGTAGTTTCCTTCCATGCAAGGATGTCCGCCTGGAGTTGGGGAAGACGACTATAGGAGCCCTGGTCTAGAGGACACCGCGTGAAGGGGTCCAGCCCGGACTCCAGTAGCAGGCGAATCAGCGTCGACTCGTCTGTCACCATCTTGGACGAGTGCAGCAGCACCGGCGCCTCCATCACCGCCAGCGTCACGCTGTCTCTGAACTCTTCCGGGACCTCCTCCGATGATTCCTGATACGGCACTGGGAAATGATGAAAGAAAATATTGGAA
Source organism: Procambarus clarkii (assembly GCF_040958095.1). NCBI lineage: Eukaryota > Metazoa > Arthropoda > Malacostraca > Decapoda > Cambaridae > Procambarus > Procambarus clarkii. The sequence goes on from NW_027190560.1 coordinate 1,079, forward strand.
TCGGCTGCCTTCTTCCCAAGGGAAGATAGATACTGTGCGTGGTCAAGTCGCAGAACCTGATAGACCGAACTAAATATTTCTGATTCACGTATGCTTTTGTAAGTACTATCAAAGAGGTCCGCAAAAAACTTGTATCTGTTTCCTTCAATATCTTCTGAGGTCAAGCCAATTGTAACAAATGACACTGTTATGGCAACTAGGGTATCTGCAACGACCTTAGCCAGGCCAGGAGCTCGATAAGCCTTACTGAGTTTCCGTAAATCGACAAACTCCATATACAAATGAATAACATGCTCGGTCATATATAACCTCTTCTTTCCTATTAAATTTAGGGATTCCTCCGCCATTTGTTTTAAGACCTTCATTAGATTGTAGAGTAAGGATACTTCTGGTCCGACATTTATTCTTGTTAACTGGTCAACTGCTGCATCACCAATACCATCAAGGTGGCCATATTCATCAAGGGTGACTAACATATCTTTAAGTTCATGAAGTAATATTGGAGCTTCATCATCTGTACATAAATGATCGCGATCCATATATTTTCCGTTGATCACAAGGCCTGCAGCTGCTTGCATTCCCGAGGCGGCATCCTGTAAGAAAGTCTCTGGCCAAATGTGGATTAAGTGAACCATTCTCAGACGCAGGTACGGGTTAGGGCACATCTCTGGGTCTGCGAACATTGTTAGTATCCAGGGCTTCACGACAGACTCGAGTGCGCTTAAATTGATGTCATTATCAGGCTCACAAGATGGTGCTAGGTCAATAATTCCCCAAAGGACATCTTCCCATTGCCCCGTCATCTTGACCGACGTCGTACGCATGGAGAGAGTTAATGCGCACAAAATTCCAAGTTGTACGCTGCTAGTGAATAACATCGTAGAATCGTTATTATGCAAGTCATTAAGAATGGCTTTTGATTTGTCAATAAATTCTAACATTTTGTCGCCAGAAAATCCTTCACCGAGGTTCATTACGTCGACTAAGATCGATAGTGGAAGACTAGGAAAATAATCATCTGCAGCAGTGGTATCCATTGTCTCGGAACGTGTGACAGACTGACAGTAGAAATTGTTCCAACACGCAACCAACTGCAAATGAATAACTAACTCTTGTTTGGAAGTTAATATATAGGTCGCGCTAGGACGAGGTGACGTGACATGCCTGGAGATTGAGGTACATGTGCTGGCTGCTTCACGCTGCCTCACTTGTTATTAATTAAAAATAAGTTTCTAGAATACAAATTATAAAAACAAACCTATTACCTTACTTCGAAAATTTGCACATAAATTTGAACTCTTTTGGATTTAAATTTCGGATATTATTTAGTATCAGGAACTAATCTATGTTTTCAAGGCAAGTGATCTATTTTATGTTCTTTTGCAAAAAAATAAGAATAAAGGTAACGGTAGAAGACCTATTGGCCCATACGAGGCCGCTCCTATTTAAAACCACCTAATCTCATTCATATATATGTCCAACCTACGCTTGAAACAATCAAGGGACCCTACTCTTATTATGTTACGCAGTAATTGATTCCACAAATCAACAACCGTGTTACCGAACCAGTATTTACCCAGGTTTTTCCGAAATATAAACCTATCCAGTTTATACCCAATGTTTCGAGTTCTGTATCGTGATGATACTTTTAATACCCAATTAATATTCCCTTTGTTATGTCCATTAGCTCTCTTGTAACCCTCAATAGGAACATAAGAACAATGGTAACTGCAGAAGGCCTATTGGCCCATACGAGACAGCTCCTATTTATAAGAACATAAGAACAAAGGTAACTGCAGATGGCCTATTGGCCCATACGAGGCAGCTCCTATTTATAACCACCCAATCCCACTCATATACATGTCCAACCCACGCTTGAAACAATCGAGAGACCCAACCTCCATCACGTTACGCGGCAATTGGTTCCACAAATCAACAAAAACCGGTTGTTGACTTGTGGAACTAATTACCACATAATGTGGTGGAGGAGGGGTCCCTCGATTGTTTCAAACGTTGGTTGGATATGCATATGAGTGGGATTGGGTGATAATATATAGGAGCCTTGGATGGGCTCCTAGTGAAACGATTTTCGGCCTCGGGTAAGGTATGCGACGTTCTGTTAGGAGGACAATCACTTGTCTAGTGAAAGACGTCTACCGAGGGGAGAGATAATTAGTATGTGTGTTCCGACAATAACATGTAAAATAGCACCATTGAGTACTACTGCTCCCTCAACCGAATCAAGAACTTCCGATATACAATGAAATCACAATAATGTGACATGTTTGAGAAACTTTTTGCAGCCGGACAACGGAATCGAAGCTGAATCTTAACCCATTGACTACGATATGCTAAAAGTTGCACAACCTGGAGTCCAACAGAAAAATATGAATTTAAAATATTTAAACTTTAAGCCACACTGGTCTGAGGCCGCGTTGATCTCGCTCTTCGTCTCCTCATATAAGCAGCTAGACCTCTGAATGTACAAATATTCACGAACTACTGATGGTAAGTTATCTGGAATAATGTCTACTCTCAATTTAGTGTTTCTCTACACACACCACTTGTTTTTCAACATATACTCAATAAGTATCAACGCTGACTTTGACGACAGCGTTGGTCATTCGTTGAGCTTAACAAGTACTGTATATTTCCCGGATTCATGAAGCAATTCCGCAAGCACTTACGAACCTGTACATCTTTTCTCAATCTTTGGCGGCTTTGTTTACAATTATTAAAGAGTTAATGAGCACCGAAGCACCAGGAGGCTGTTTATAACAATAACAACAAGTATATCGTCTAACGATCATTGGTGCGGTGGTCACGGTACTGTGTACGTTTAGGGGTGATCCTGGACGGCATGGGTTCGAATCCTGGCCGGGTCAAAGAGTTCTTAGTGATATATATATATATATATATATATATATATATATATATATATATATATATATATATATATATATATATATTTGTGTCTGAATAATACAGGCAAAGCTTATAGGGTAAATCTTTTCAAGTTATTAAAAACTTTATCACCACTTCCCTATATCTATGACGTGATCATCTAGAACGCGGCCCCCTTCGTCAGAGACGACCTCCTTATATGTAGCCTAATATAGTTTTGTTGTTGGGATTAAAGAGGCTTATCAACTGCGGGAGGCTAGCTAGTTCAAGTTTTCTAATTAGGAAGCATACTTTAATCAATTCCTGAGGCCTATTGAGCGTATTGGCACGCTCTCAGAGCGCACGTGCACGATAATGGAGATGCAACGAACTAATTTACTGGTACAAGAACATTTTTATCCAAGAACGAATGTGTATGAAACATGCCGATTTTGACGAGTTGTGGCATTGAAACGAGACCGTTCTACATACTGAGTGTAAAGAACAGATAGATTCCCAAATTATTTGATGTATTAATCAAATTTATTAATAATTAATACAAATTATTCAATTTATGTTTTGATCTCAATTAGTTTTAAGTTTTAGTCTAAGTGTTTTTCCCTATATCTTGACCGAAACGCTAAAGCCAGGCTAGGTCATTCTAATACCAGGCTATATTCAATAACAATATTCACTTGCTACTTTCTCCCACCACCATCAGCTGTGAATAGACAAAGTGCATATCAAAAGCTTTTGTAAAGTGAAAGGGAAAAAAATACAAACAAATGAATACAGGTGGAAGCTGGAAATGCCAATTAGTCAAAGAAATATAATGACATACTCGTATCCTGTACTGGGTGGTCTAGTAGCAATGGGTATAAATTGAGTAACATTAGATTTAGAAAAGAATTACGGGCACCTGGCATCTCTTGGATGGCTAAATCCTAATCAGTCCCAGTGGATCTTCCTTCTGCTACTTTGGCTCTGTGCCACTTGATGGTTGGGAGTATTTTCCTCTTGATTTGCTCCAATCCCCAACTGTCCAACTGGTTGGGCACCTTTCCTTTTCCTAAACTGCCTAACTGTTTGGGCACCTTTCACCTTTCCTCCCGTCCAATCCCAAATCCTGACCCCCTCCCCCGTTCCAAGTGCTATATAGTGGCACTTTCCATATCCAGTCAACACAGAGATAATATACAACTCCTCGCAGAAATCCAACATATAGGAAAAGAAGCCATAATCTAAGACTGTTAATCACCCTAGATTGGATACCAAGTTACATTGGCATAGATCGTAATGAAAAGGCAAACTCACTAGCAAAAACTGCGACTGCTCTTACTGTTGTACAGGTTCAAATACCTCCAAGTTTTTCACAGAGCAAATCAAGAAGAAAATACGCCCAACTATAAAAAGTCGCCAGAGACCCAAAGTAGAGGAAGGAAGATCCACTGCGATATGGTACGAACAAGCAACTGGGTTATACTGTTTGAAGCCTGAGAAAAAAATATACAGAGACATTGCAGTAGCCATACATTCCACAACGACTACAATGATTAGAAAAGCTGTTAAGGAATGGGACTCACTAGTGAATATTCTGCACCCACATCCGCCACTAATATAATGTTAATAAAACAGAAAAAGGGGGGAAACACCACCTCCATTTAATACTTTGACCCAAATATCAGTTATCGCGAATAACCGAACTCAATTACGGGCTCACAACAGCTCCTGCTACATGGTCATTTCGTTCTGAATAGCTAAATCTACAACAACAACAACGTTTTCTCACTGATAGTGCCCTTCCCTTCCATACCCTTGGCTTTCAATTGAGCAAAAATATGCTTTACATTTATCTCCAGTTCGAAGAACATTTCAGCATGACAATGATTAGAATTTGTAATTATGGATTCAAGCAGGTATAATTAATTCCAATAAGTCGTTATTGGGGATCCAAATTTAATTTTTTTCACAAATTTCATCAATGATTCTGGCAGATAATTTCATAACAAATGGATATAAAAATTGATAAAATTATTGTCCAAAAAACAGGTGAGAATAAACTCCTAATGAATTGTTGTTTACATTTATTAAAAGAAAATTTAACATCTCATTCATATTTAAGTTACAAGATATATAAAAAAATTGAACAAATTTAGTGCAGAGGCCTCTCTTAAATTCAGTAAACTTCATTACCATGTCAGAATTAAACTGCAGAAATAGCAGGCGATTTGAATATTTTCAGTGTTGAATACGTCTATCAATTATATTATTCCACAAGTTTGGTAGTTTCCTTCCATGCAAGGATGTCCGCCTGGAGTTGGGGAAGACGACTATAGGAGCCCTGGTCTAGAGGACACCGCGTGAAGGGGTCCAGCCCGGACTCCAGTAGCAGGCGAATCAGCGTCGACTCGTCTGTCACCATCTTGGACGAGTGCAGCAGCACCGGCGCCTCCATCACCGCCAGCGTCACGCTGTCTCTGAACTCTTCCGGGACCTCCTCCGATGATTCCTGATACGGCACTGGGAAATGATGAAAGAAAATATTGGAATCGGCTGCCTTCTTCCCAAGGGAAGATAGATACTGTGCGTGGTCAAGTCGCAGAACCTGATAGACCGAACTAAATATTTCTGATTCACGTATGCTTTTGTAAGTACTATCAAAGAGGTCCGCAAAAAACTTGTATCTGTTTCCTTCAATATCTTCTGAGGTCAAGCCAATTGTAACAAATGACACTGTTATGGCAACTAGGGTATCTGCAACGACCTTAGCCAGGCCAGGAGCTCGATAAGCCTTACTGAGTTTCCGTAAATCGACAAACTCCATATACAAATGAATAACATGCTCGGTCATATATAACCTCTTCTTTCCTATTAAATTTAGGGATTCCTCCGCCATTTGTTTTAAGACCTTCATTAGATTGTAGAGTAAGGATACTTCTGGTCCGACATTTATTCTTGTTAACTGGTCAACTGCTGCATCACCAATACCATCAAGGTGGCCATATTCATCAAGGGTGACTAACATATCTTTAAGTTCATGAAGTAATATTGGAGCTTCATCATCTGTACATAAATGATCGCGATCCATATATTTTCCGTTGATCACAAGGCCTGCAGCTGCTTGCATTCCCGAGGCGGCATCCTGTAAGAAAGTCTCTGGCCAAATGTGGATTAAGTGAACCATTCTCAGACGCAGGTACGGGTTAGGGCACATCTCTGGGTCTGCGAACATTGTTAGTATCCAGGGCTTCACGACAGACTCGAGTGCGCTTAAATTGATGTCATTATCAGGCTCACAAGATGGTGCTAGGTCAATAATTCCCCAAAGGACATCTTCCCATTGCCCCGTCATCTTGACCGACGTCGTACGCATGGAGAGAGTTAATGCGCACAAAATTCCAAGTTGTACGCTGCTAGTGAATAACATCGTAGAATCGTTATTATGCAAGTCATTAAGAATGGCTTTTGATTTGTCAATAAATTCTAACATTTTGTCGCCAGAAAATCCTTCACCGAGGTTCATTACGTCGACTAAGATCGATAGTGGAAGACTAGGAAAATAATCATCTGCAGCAGTGGTATCCATTGTCTCGGAACGTGTGACAGACTGACAGTAGAAATTGTTCCAACACGCAACCAACTGCAAATGAATAACTAACTCTTGTTTGGAAGTTAATATATAGGTCGCGCTAGGACGAGGTGACGTGACATGCCTGGAGATTGAGGTACATGTGCTGGCTGCTTCACGCTGCCTCACTTGTTATTAATTAAAAATAAGTTTCTAGAATACAAATTATAAAAACAAACCTATTACCTTACTTCGAAAATTTGCACATAAATTTGAACTCTTTTGGATTTAAATTTCGGATATTATTTAGTATCAGGAACTAATCTATGTTTTCAAGGCAAGTGATCTATTTTATGTTCTTTTGCAAAAAAATAAGAATAAAGGTAACGGTAGAAGACCTATTGGCCCATACGAGGCCGCTCCTATTTAAAACCACCTAATCTCATTCATATATATGTCCAACCTACGCTTGAAACAATCAAGGGACCCTACTCTTATTATGTTACGCAGTAATTGATTCCACAAATCAACAACCGTGTTACCGAACCAGTATTTACCCAGGTTTTTCCGAAATATAAACCTATCCAGTTTATACCCAATGTTTCGAGTTCTGTATCGTGATGATACTTTTAATACCCAATTAATATTCCCTTTGTTATGTCCATTAGCTCTCTTGTAACCCTCAATAGGAACATAAGAACAATGGTAACTGCAGAAGGCCTATTGGCCCATACGAGACAGCTCCTATTTATAAGAACATAAGAACAAAGGTAACTGCAGATGGCCTATTGGCCCATACGAGGCAGCTCCTATTTATAACCACCCAATCCCACTCATATACATGTCCAACCCACGCTTGAAACAATCGAGAGACCCAACCTCCATCACGTTACGCGGCAATTGGTTCCACAAATCAACAAAAACCGGTTGTTGACTTGTGGAACTAATTACCACATAATGTGGTGGAGGAGGGGTCCCTCGATTGTTTCAAACGTTGGTTGGATATGCATATGAGTGGGATTGGGTGATAATATATAGGAGCCTTGGATGGGCTCCTAGTGAAACGATTTTCGGCCTCGGGTAAGGTATGCGACGTTCTGTTAGGAGGACAATCACTTGTCTAGTGAAAGACGTCTACCGAGGGGAGAGATAATTAGTATGTGTGTTCCGACAATAACATGTAAAATAGCACCATTGAGTACTACTGCTCCCTCAACCGAATCAAGAACTTCCGATATACAATGAAATCACAATAATGTGACATGTTTGAGAAACTTTTTGCAGCCGGACAACGGAATCGAAGCTGAATCTTAACCCATTGACTACGATATGCTAAAAGTTGCACAACCTGGAGTCCAACAGAAAAATATGAATTTAAAATATTTAAACTTTAAGCCACACTGGTCTGAGGCCGCGTTGATCTCGCTCTTCGTCTCCTCATATAAGCAGCTAGACCTCTGAATGTACAAATATTCACGAACTACTGATGGTAAGTTATCTGGAATAATGTCTACTCTCAATTTAGTGTTTCTCTACACACACCACTTGTTTTTCAACATATACTCAATAAGTATCAACGCTGACTTTGACGACAGCGTTGGTCATTCGTTGAGCTTAACAAGTACTGTATATTTCCCGGATTCATGAAGCAATTCCGCAAGCACTTACGAACCTGTACATCTTTTCTCAATCTTTGGCGGCTTTGTTTACAATTATTAAAGAGTTAATGAGCACCGAAGCACCAGGAGGCTGTTTATAACAATAACAACAAGTATATCGTCTAACGATCATTGGTGCGGTGGTCACGGTACTGTGTACGTTTAGGGGTGATCCTGGACGGCATGGGTTCGAATCCTGGCCGGGTCAAAGAGTTCTTAGTGATATATATATATATATATATATATATATATATATATATATATATATATATATATATATATATATATATATATTTGTGTCTGAATAATACAGGCAAAGCTTATAGGGTAAATCTTTTCAAGTTATTAAAAACTTTATCACCACTTCCCTATATCTATGACGTGATCATCTAGAACGCGGCCCCCTTCGTCAGAGACGACCTCCTTATATGTAGCCTAATATAGTTTTGTTGTTGGGATTAAAGAGGCTTATCAACTGCGGGAGGCTAGCTAGTTCAAGTTTTCTAATTAGGAAGCATACTTTAATCAATTCCTGAGGCCTATTGAGCGTATTGGCACGCTCTCAGAGCGCACGTGCACGATAATGGAGATGCAACGAACTAATTTACTGGTACAAGAACATTTTTATCCAAGAACGAATGTGTATGAAACATGCCGATTTTGACGAGTTGTGGCATTGAAACGAGACCGTTCTACATACTGAGTGTAAGGAACAGATAGATTCCCAAATTATTTGATGTATTAATCAAATTTATTAATAATTAATACAAATTATTCAATTTATGTTTTGATCTCAATTAGTTTTAAGTTTTAGTCTAAGTGTTTTTCCCTATATCTTGACCGAAACGCTAAAGCCAGGCTAGGTCATTCTAATACCAGGCTATATTCAATAACAATATTCACTTGCTACTTTCTCCCACCACCATCAGCTGTGAATAGACAAAGTGCATATCAAAAGCTTTTGTAAAGTGAAAGGGAAAAAAATACAAACAAATGAATACAGGTGGAAGCTGGAAATGCCAATTAGTCAAAGAAATATAATGACATACTCGTATCCTGTACTGGGTGGTCTAGTAGCAATGGGTATAAATTGAGTAACATTAGATTTAGAAAAGAATTACGGGCACCTGGCATCTCTTGGATGGCTAAATCCTAATCAGTCCCAGTGGATCTTCCTTCTGCTACTTTGGCTCTGTGCCACTTGATGGTTGGGAGTATTTTCCTCTTGATTTGCTCCAATCCCCAACTGTCCAACTGGTTGGGCACCTTTCCTTTTCCTAAACTGCCTAACTGTTTGGGCACCTTTCACCTTTCCTCCCGTCCAATCCCAAATCCTGACCCCCTCCCCCGTTCCAAGTGCTATATAGTGGCACTTTCCATATCCAGTCAACACAGAGATAATATACAACTCCTCGCAGAAATCCAACATATAGGAAAAGAAGCCATAATCTAAGACTGTTAATCACCCTAGATTGGATACCAAGTTACATTGGCATAGATCGTAATGAAAAGGCAAACTCACTAGCAAAAACTGCGACTGCTCTTACTGTTGTACAGGTTCAAATACCTCCAAGTTTTTCACAGAGCAAATCAAGAAGAAAATACGCCCAACTATAAAAAGTCGCCAGAGACCCAAAGTAGAGGAAGGAAGATCCACTGCGATATGGTACGAACAAGCAACTGGGTTATACTGTTTGAAGCCTGAGAAAAAAATATACAGAGACATTGCAGTAGCCATACATTCCACAACGACTACAATGATTAGAAAAGCTGTTAAGGAATGGGACTCACTAGTGAATATTCTGCACCCACATCCGCCACTAATATAATGTTAATAAAACAGAAAAAGGGGGGAAACACCACCTCCATTTAATACTTTGACCCAAATATCAGTTATCGCGAATAACCGAACTCAATTACGGGCTCACAACAGCTCCTGCTACATGGTCATTTCGTTCTGAATAGCTAAATCTACAACAACAACAACGTTTTCTCACTGATAGTGCCCTTCCCTTCCATACCCTTGGCTTTCAATTGAGCAAAAATATGCTTTACATTTATCTCCAGTTCGAAGAACATTTCAGCATGACAATGATTAGAATTTGTAATTATGGATTCAAGCAGGTATAATTAATTCCAATAAGTCGTTATTGGGGATCCAAATTTAATTTTTTTCACAAATTTCATCAATGATTCTGGCAGATAATTTCATAACAAATGGATATAAAAATTGATAAAATTATTGTCCAAAAAACAGGTGAGAATAAACTCCTAATGAATTGTTGTTTACATTTATTAAAAGAAAATTTAACATCTCATTCATATTTAAGTTACAAGATATATAAAAAAATTGAACAAATTTAGTGCAGAGGCCTCTCTTAAATTCAGTAAACTTCATTACCATGTCAGAATTAAACTGCAGAAATAGCAGGCGATTTGAATATTTTCAGTGTTGAATACGTCTATCAATTATATTATTCCACAAGTTTGGTAGTTTCCTTCCATGCAAGGATGTCCGCCTGGAGTTGGGGAAGACGACTATAGGAGCCCTGGTCTAGAGGACACCGCGTGAAGGGGTCCAGCCCGGACTCCAGTAGCAGGCGAATCAGCGTCGACTCGTCTGTCACCATCTTGGACGAGTGCAGCAGCACCGGCGCCTCCATCACCGCCAGCGTCACGCTGTCTCTGAACTCTTCCGGGACCTCCTCCGATGATTCCTGATACGGCACTGGGAAATGATGAAAGAAAATATTGGAATCGGCTGCCTTCTTCCCAAGGGAAGATAGATACTGTGCGTGGTCAAGTCGCAGAACCTGATAGACCGAACTAAATATTTCTGATTCACGTATGCTTTTGTAAGTACTATCAAAGAGGTCCGCAAAAAACTTGTATCTGTTTCCTTCAATATCTTCTGAGGTCAAGCCAATTGTAACAAATGACACTGTTATGGCAACTAGGGTATCTGCAACGACCTTAGCCAGGCCAGGAGCTCGATAAGCCTTACTGAGTTTCCGTAAATCGACAAACTCCATATACAAATGAATAACATGCTCGGTCATATATAACCTCTTCTTTCCTATTAAATTTAGGGATTCCTCCGCCATTTGTTTTAAGACCTTCATTAGATTGTAGAGTAAGGATACTTCTGGTCCGACATTTATTCTTGTTAACTGGTCAACTGCTGCATCACCAATACCATCAAGGTGGCCATATTCATCAAGGGTGACTAACATATCTTTAAGTTCATGAAGTAATATTGGAGCTTCATCATCTGTACATAAATGATCGCGATCCATATATTTTCCGTTGATCACAAGGCCTGCAGCTGCTTGCATTCCCGAGGCGGCATCCTGTAAGAAAGTCTCTGGCCAAATGTGGATTAAGTGAACCATTCTCAGACGCAGGTACGGGTTAGGGCACATCTCTGGGTCTGCGAACATTGTTAGTATCCAGGGCTTCACGACAGACTCGAGTGCGCTTAAATTGATGTCATTATCAGGCTCACAAGATGGTGCTAGGTCAATAATTCCCCAAAGGACATCTTCCCATTGCCCCGTCATCTTGACCGACGTCGTACGCATGGAGAGAGTTAATGCGCACAAAATTCCAAGTTGTACGCTGCTAGTGAATAACATCGTAGAATCGTTATTATGCAAGTCATTAAGAATGGCTTTTGATTTGTCAATAAATTCTAACATTTTGTCGCCAGAAAATCCTTCACCGAGGTTCATTACGTCGACTAAGATCGATAGTGGAAGACTAGGAAAATAATCATCTGCAGCAGTGGTATCCATTGTCTCGGAACGTGTGACAGACTGACAGTAGAAATTGTTCCAACACGCAACCAACTGCAAATGAATAACTAACTCTTGTTTGGAAGTTAATATATAGGTCGCGCTAGGACGAGGTGACGTGACATGCCTGGAGATTGAGGTACATGTGCTGGCTGCTTCACGCTGCCTCACTTGTTATTAATTAAAAATAAGTTTCTAGAATACAAATTATAAAAACAAACCTATTACCTTACTTCGAAAATTTGCACATAAATTTGAACTCTTTTGGATTTAAATTTCGGATATTATTTAGTATCAGGAACTAATCTATGTTTTCAAGGCAAGTGATATATTTTATGTTCTTTTGCAAAAAAATAAGAATAAAGGTAACGGTAGAAGACCTATTGGCCCATACGAGGCCGCTCCTATTTAAAACCACCTAATCTCATTCATATATATGTCCAACCTACGCTTGAAACAATCAAGGGACCCTACTCTTATTATGTTACGCAGTAATTGATTCCACAAATCAACAACCGTGTTACCGAACCAGTATTTACCCAGGTTTTTCCGAAATATAAACCTATCCAGTTTATACCCAATGTTTCGAGTTCTGTATCGTGATGATACTTTTAATACCCAATTAATATTCCCTTTGTTATGTCCATTAGCTCTCTTGTAACCCTCAATAGGAACATAAGAACAATGGTAACTGCAGAAGGCCTATTGGCCCATACGAGACAGCTCCTATTTATAAGAACATAAGAACAAAGGTAACTGCAGATGGCCTATTGGCCCATACGAGGCAGCTCCTATTTATAACCACCCAATCCCACTCATATACATGTCCAACCCACGCTTGAAACAATCGAGAGACCCAACCTCCATCACGTTACGCGGCAATTGGTTCCACAAATCAACAAAAACCGGTTGTTGACTTGTGGAACTAATTACCACATAATGTGGTGGAGGAGGGGTCCCTCGATTGTTTCAAACGTGGGTTGGATATGCATATGAGTGGGATTGGGTGATAATATATAGGAGCCTTGGATGGGCTCCTAGTGCAACGATTTTCGGCCTCGGGTAAGGTATGCGACGTTCTGTTAGGAGGACAATCACTTGTCTAGTGAAAGACGTCTACCGAGGGGAGAGATAATTAGTATGTGTGTTCCGACAATAACATGTAAAATAGCACCATTGAGTACTACTGCTCCCTCAACCGAATCAAGAACTTCCGATATACAATGAAATCACAATAATGTGACATGTTTGAGAAACTTTTTGCAGCCGGACAACGGAATCGAAGCTGAATCTTAACCCATTGACTACGATATGCTAAAAGTTGCACAACCTGGAGTCCAACAGAAAAATATGAATTTAAAATATTTAAACTTTAAGCCACACTGGTCTGAGGCCGCGTTGATCTCGCTCTTCGTCTCCTCATATAAGCAGCTAGACCTCTGAATGTACAAATATTCACGAACTACTGATGGTAAGTTATCTGGAATAATGTCTACTCTCAATTTAGTGTTTCTCTACACACACCACTTGTTTTTCAACATATACTCAATAAGTATCAACGCTGACTTTGACGACAGCGTTGGTCATTCGTTGAGCTTAACAAGTACTGTATATTTCCCGGATTCATGAAGCAATTCCGCAAGCACTTACGAACCTGTACATCTTTTCTCAATCTTTGGCGACTTTGTTTACAATTATTAAAGAGTTAATGAGCACCGAAGCACCAGGAGGCTGTTTATAACAATAACAACAAGTATATCGTCTAACGATCATTGGTGCGGTGGTCACGGTACTGTGTACGTTTAGGGGTGATCCTGGACGGCATGGGTTCGAATCCTGGCCGGGTCAAAGAGTTCTTAGTGATTATATATATATATATATATATATATATATATATATATATATATATATATATATATATATATATATATATTACCATCTCTTTTAAGGGTCTGAGCGGGTGGTGGAGCGGGTTAAGGCGTACCTGTTATGCCAGTTGCTGGAAGGCTTCTGTGCTGGCTAGGGTTCGAGTCTCCTGGTGGGAAAGTGTTCTAAAGTTCTATATATATATATATATATATATATATATATATATATATATATATATATATATATATATATATATTTGTGTCTGAATAATACAGGCAAAGCTTATAGGGTAAATCTTTTCAAGTTATTAAAAACTTTATCACCACTTCCCTATATCTATGACGTGATCATCTAGAACGCGGCCCCCTTCGTCAGAGACGACCTCCTTATATGTAGCCTAATATAGTTTTGTTGTTGGGATTAAAGAGGCTTATCAACTGCGGGAGGCTAGCTAGTTCAAGTTTTCTAATTAGGAAGCATACTTTAATCAATTCCTGAGGCCTATTGAGCGTATTGGCACGCACTCAGAGCGCACGTGCACTGTAACAAACTTTTGTGCACTGTAAACAAACTTTTGCGTGTAAATGTTATTTGTCCATGGAATATTTCTAAGTATTTTGGGATAAGTTTTCGGCTAAGTCAATGTCGGAAAGTCGTTAACTGTAATTAATTTGTATTCGTGGGTCACGTGTATGTTCTGGGCGTCATTAGGATTCCCCAGTCGATGCGAGTGATAGTTTCTAGTTTTTACCAGTAAGACGGTAGAATTGTGTTTTTAGACTTAGAATTCTGTTTTCAGTAGAAACGTAGGTGGAAAATTTTCTAAGTCCAGCTTGGGCTAGAATCTGACTTTTTGGCGGAAATTCTAATTTTTAATGTTTCGTGTATATTCTGGGGTCAGTATTACTCTCTAGTGCGCGCAAGGGACGTAATTCTGTTCGTAAAGCATTAAACAGTGATAATTACATTTTTGCCGAATTTAGTTATTTTTCGAGAAAATCGTGTTGTAATTTTGTCAGAGTCCATTTGAGGTGAAAATCTCGGATTTTGACGAAAATTCGAATTAGTGAGTGTTGAACCCGCCCGATGTGTCAGTATTGTTCTGTATACAACGTCAGTAGTAGATAATAACGTATTTATATCTGGAAACGAGAAACCCAAATTTTTGTGAATTAAAGGAGTTTTGTGATATTTGGGGTGATAGAATATTTTTCCCTCGGAGTCAGAAAAATTGGCAGAGTCCAGCAATTGAGTAAAAACGCAGTTTTTGATAAAAATTCAATTTTTTAGTAAGCATTTATAGGTCCTGGGTGTCTATATTAATCGCTAGAGCGGTTTATTAACGTAAAACTAGTTATTTTCCTTCAGAACAAAAATTTTGATTTTTCAGCGTTTAAGCGAAAAAGCGCGGGACTTAGTTTTTTTTCCAGCGCAGCTGGTCCCGCTCCATCAGTCATCAGTGGCCACGCTGCTCACTTCAAGTGCGTTTAGTATTCGAGTACAGTAAATATTCTTTATTAATCCATCACGAGTGCTGCGCGTTAGTTGCGTTATCATTTAAATTGTTTTATATAAAATTAGATTCTTTAATTTTTTTAACGTAAAGGACTTAGGTTTCAGCAATAGAACTGCGGGATATTTCACGGTCAGACACGAGTGCGGGGCAGACACTCATTCATTGGATTCACTTCAGCGATTCTCTCGATAAATCGGTGTATTTCCTATTTTGGGAATTTAGTAGTTTTTTCTTAGAATAGAGTTGTGATTTTTTTTTATTTGCGTAAGATCACGGTTGTAGTGAGTCCGGGTCGAGGGTGTACTAAAGGGTAGTTTAGAAGAGACGTGGCACACCAGGAATCACAGAAAATGTTTAACCCAGATAATGACCAGTCAGTAGGGACCAGTGGGAATGGGAGTGTAGAGGATAGAACCTCTTCCGACACCACTGGGGATCGCTCAGGTAGCTCAACTGGCACCACAGGTGGGGCCAGTGGGACTGAAGCGACGAGTTCACGGGTTCTGCATGGGACTGGGCAGTCGAGGGTATCTTTCCATCCCTGGAGAGATACTATTATTGACATGAGTGGGGAGTCTTGCGAGGAGTCGTCCCATGAGTGGGGAGAGCCGTCTTGGGTTCCCCCACAAATAACATCGACGCCATGCCAGCAGGGTAGACAGGGGGCCTCAGTTAGTATGGCAGGACGTCCCACTTCGCTCGGTAGAGAACAGCAACCCGTTCAACGGGAACATGAACAACCACACCAACAGCAGGAACTACCCAACATAACACCAATACCACAGCACCCACAACACCTAGGTACACCTCATCCGTCACTACAACAACCCCAACCCCACCTCCCATACCTACCCCATCCTCAGTTCCCATACCAACCCTTCCCCCAACCCCAGGCCACTCCATACCCATTCCAACCCCAGGCCACCCCATACCCATACCCATTCCAACCCCAGGCCACCCCATACCCATACCCATACCCATACCCATTCCAGCCCCAGGCCACCCCATACCCACCCCAACCTCAATCCACACCCCAGCCTGAGGTCACCCACACCATACCTCAACCCCAACCTCAATCCACACCCCAACCCGAGGCCACCCACACCATACCTCAACCCCAACCTCCATCCACACCCCAACCCGAGGCCACCCACACCATACCTCAACCCCAACCTCCATCCACACCCCAACCCGAGGCCACCCACACCATACCTCAACCCCAACCCCAGGCCGCCACAGCCTTAGACAGGCAGATGCGCACGGAGACGCCGGGCACTCAGTTGTCGCCATACGTAGAGGCGTTAAGTAAAGGCGAGGGAGCCAAGCCGAGGAACTATGGCTCGGGTTCATCAGGCGGGAAGCAGCCCTCAGCTGCAAGTTCGAGCCACCCTGCGCGGGGTAACAACAGAGATCCGCGGAGGTGTTACTCCTGCTGGAAGCGCGGGCATATACAGAGGGATTGCGAAGTCACTCCTACGAAAGCATGAAAGCAGGCTCCTAGTGATGGTAGGCCTACTTTTGAGGTGAAAGTGGAAGGTGTGAGATTGACAGCTTTTGTTGATACAGGAAGCCAGGCAACGGTAATTAAAAAGTCAGCCTTCAGCAATTTTAAGTATGCACGTCTTCAACGTTGCGCAGACATTAACAGCGGTCAATGGGGAGAAGATTGAGATCGTAGGTCAAGGTACAGTTAATTTTGAGATTGATGGGGCATTGCAGCCTCACACATGTACGATCGTAGAGAACCTTGATTTTCCTGGTCACATCTTAATGGGAACTGATTTTCTGTCGCGATTTGATTATTCCTTGTCTGCTCAAAAAGGGGCTAGGAACTGCAGGTTGCAGTTGGGACAGACTTCCTACCCAGTGGAGATGATCGACCATCCCCCAGTTGTAGCTTCAATTAAGAGGAAGCTGAAATATAATGCGCACTATCCAAAAGTGATTTTTAAGTCTCTTCCAGACACAGTTAAGAGGTCATGCGCCTTGCATGCATTGACCAAACAGAGTTGCCCACCACATTCTGTTAAATTTATTAAAGTAGCCGTGGGACGTCACATACAACCAGGTACCACCCTTCAGGTGGCTGGGAGATGTGATAGTTTATTAATTCCTCATCACTTAGTTGTAGTGCTCGATAAAGGTGCACTCATTCCAGTTGTCAATCTTTCACATAAGACTTTTCGCTTCAGGGCAGGTGATAGGGTATCTCAGGGAACCATGGTGGAGGACACAGAAATCTTTCACCATGAGTCAGCTGAGACGCCAGCCGTCACTGCACAATGTAGTGCACTGAATATGTGGAAAACTAAAACACCATCCAAAGTACAATACGAAACGAGAAATGTTGCACAGAATGTAGAGGAAGTGGAAAAATTAATTTCAGCACTTGATTTGCAACATGTTGCACAGGCGGATAGGAAGGCACTGAGAGGAGTTTTACGAAAATTCCCGAAATTGTTTGCGACAGAGGATGACCAGATTGGTCTCCTTGACAAGATCGAGCACACCATTCCAACTGGTGACCATTTGCCTGTGTACACAAGACAGTGGAGGTTGCCGGAACAGGCAAAGAACATTATCAGGGAGGAGTGCCAGAAAATGTTGAGACAGGGCGTGATAGAGCCTAGTACGTCACCATGGCTCTCTCCTGTTGTGCTAGTTCGGAAACCGGACGGTAGTTATCGTTTCTGTGTTGACTACCGGAAGGTGAACGAACTAACTAAGGGTGATGTCTATCCGTTGCCCCGAATACAGGAGATAATAGATCAATTTGGTGCTGCTAAGTATTTCTCAACTCTTGACGCAAAATCGGCGTATTGGGCGATTCCGGTGGCAGAACAAGATAGGGAAAAAACAGCATTCTCGGATGGTAGGCACACTTATCAATTCCGTAGGATGCCGTTTGGTTTGAAGACAGCGCCTTCGTCGTTTCAGAGGGCCATCAACTTCATTCTTAGTCCGGTACTGGGTAGGCATTCTTTAGCGTACCTGGATGATGTTGTGATATATTCCAGGACGTTTGAGGAACACCTACAGGACTTGACTGAGACTTTGAAGTTGTTAGATCAGGCAGGTTTCAGGCTGAATGTTCAGAAATGCACCCTGGCGGCTCAGAAATTCAAATTTCTGGGGTTCCAGGTGTGCCCAGACGGTATCCGACCTGACCCAGATTCTTGCCGCGCCATTGCTGACATGCCTACTCCAAGGACAGCAAAGGACGTGCGTAGGTTTTTGGGGGCGGCCGGATATTTTCGTCGTCATATTGAAGGTTTCGCGGGCATTTCAGCACCCCTGACTGATCTGACAAAGAAAAATGCGAAGTTTGTGTGGAAATCTGAACATGACGAGGCCTATCGCAAACTGAAAGACCAACTAATCACGACACCGGTATTGGCTATTCCTGATTTTGAGAAAGAGTGGGAAGTGCACACTGACGCCAGCGGTATTGCTATTGGCGGGTGCTTAATTCAGCGAGATGCGGATAATTTACCCCATCCAGTAGCCTATTTCAGTAGGAAGGTCAAAGGACCTGAAGTTCGCTATTCAGCTACGGATCGGGAGGCACTGGCAGTAGTAGAATCAGTTAGGTATTTCGAGCCTTACCTATTTCAGCGGCATTTTGTAATCTACACAGACCATCGAGCGTTAACACACATATTTAAAAAGCGAACGAAATGCCCACGAATGTCACGCTGGTCTCACGAACTTTCGGCCCACTCATTCCAGATTTTGTACAAGCCTGGTCCAGCCCATGTTGTGCCAGATACGCTAAGTAGAAATATAGCGGCAGTACAGATTAATGAAAATATTGAAACCATTCCATCGGATAAAATGAGAGAATACCAGATGAACGAGCCGAGATGGAAAGAGATTATTGAGTATTTAGAGGGAGGAAAATACCCGAAAAAGAAAAAGAATTTACCTATACATGATTTTGAGATGAAACAGGGCGTCCTGTATTATGTTAATAGCCAGAATGATAGGGCAGTATTTCAGCTAGTTATTCCGGACGCGTTGCGGTCATCAGCGTTAAAGCTTGCGCATGCTTCTAAAATTGCAGGGCATCCGGGGATCTTTAAAACGCACTTAAAAGCAAAGTCTCTATTTTATTTTCCAGGATTACTTTCTGAGGTAATCAATTTCGTGAAGTCGTGCCCTCGTTGCCAGAGGAGGAAAGGCACCCTTAAGGTACAAGCCCCACTTCAGGAATTTCCTGAAATTCGCGAACCGTTAGATCGTGTGGGGGCCGATCTGATTGATTTACACCACAGTCATTCAGGAAATAGATATGTGTTGGTACTAGTTGACCATCTGTCTAGATACACTACACTAGTTGCATTACCTCAGAAGGATTCTCGTACGGTTGCAGATGCATTCTTGCGTAGGTTCGTTACTGTATTCGGACCTCCTAAAGTTTTAGTCTCTGACCGGGGTCAAGAATTCAATGGGAATATATTTAGAGAAGTTTGTAAGATTTTAGAGACAACTTCGGCTTTTACAACGGCCTACCACCCACAAGCAAACGGAATGACGGAACGGACTAATCGTTCAGTCAAGGATATGCTTGCAATCCTTGCTGAACATGATGCAAACACCTGGGATGAACACCTACCCTATGTTCAGTTCGCCTTGAATACTGCCATCCACCAATCAATTAACACCCAACCACTTCATTTGTTTACTGGTAATTCATGCAATTTCCCCTCAGGTCTGCTTAACAGACATAATGTTGCATACGGGGAGGACTATCCTTCAGAGGTCCTTGGAAAAATGAGAAATGCATGGAATATTGCAGCTGAAGCGTCCAAGAAGGCACGGACTCGGTATGCTCATTTTTATGACAAGAAAGTGCGCCCTCTTGAGTTGACGGAAGGAAGCCTCGTATTGAGAGTGAATGAGGCTGCGGCCGCCAATCAGAGCAGGAAGCTAGCTCCGAGGTGGCGAGGACCCTATAGAGTAATTAAAAGGGCGGGGCCGGTTAATCTTGTTATAAAAGGAGTGTTCGAGGACCAGGTGGAAAGGACAATTCATGTAAATAAATTGAAACAATATCATGCTAGAGAGGAATTAGAACTGCCTTCAGCGGGTCTAGTTCCTGACTCAGCAGTGCTGACTCATAGGCTTCACCGACGAGTCAGAAGATGAGGATGACCCTCTGTCATCGCTCATCAGTAGTCAGGTGCAGTCTCGCCACCCTATGGTGACGAGATCTCGCGCTATACAGTAAAGTAACTTCCTTGGTTAGTATAATTTAGTATTCATTAGATTTTCCTGTAAAGGCAATGAGATGTACTATGTCTATACTTGACTCAGGTAGCAACTTTTACCGTGCTCTGGGGTTCCACCTCCACCAAACCCAGAGTATATCTATGCTTCCGCTGTGTTGTGTCTGTCTGTTCCCAGGTCTGATTGGTACACCGACCCAGTTGTTCCAGCCACACGTGAACCCTTGTCTGTAAAGACCGAGGGGGGAGGCACGTTACACAAAGCCCTCCCCCCACCAGACCCAGTAACCCATACATCAGTTACTTTGGGGATGAGTGACTGTCCAAGAGTCACCCGGCCGACGCCTCACGTCACTAACGAGGTTGTCAGGGCCAGCGAGCTGTCCACATTATAGCAGTCACCGGAGGTGCCATACAACGCCGGGGTAGCTGTCTCGAGATCACCACTACCCACCTGCTGCGTCATCAAGACTGCAGCCATTCCAGCAGTGTTGGAGGAGAGGTCAAGAAATGGAAAGCACGTAGCAGTACTCAAGAATTTCGCCGGAAGATTAATGATTACGTCATCTGAAGTAACAAGAAAGCAGAACTAAGGCGGTCACAGGTGGAGGGCACGGTTTCCCTACAGAGTACCGGGACTCGCCAATAGAAGGTCGCAAAATTGTCTCCTTTGGCCTAAAGTCGGCGGTACGAGGGTATACACAGTTGGTGTTTACGGCCTAGTAACCTGGTGACATCAAGAAACGCCTGAGATGACGTGAGCAATGATGGAAGACGAGATTCACCTGTTCTGCAAACAAGCAACCCGCCTCTACGACCTTCTGACACCACTCCTGCTAAGAGACACCGTTGGTACATCCAGTCCTGCTCTGCTGTGGTCATCTGCGACAAGTTTAACATCAAGACTACCGTGTGAACTGTGATTGATATGAAGGCGTGTGGACTGTCGAGAGCGAGATTAATGGCCGAAGTAACAGTATTCTACAGCTGTCACTTGGCACTCCGCTCTACTACACTCTGTCGTCATTCAAGAGTACCGGATGGGAGTACAAGAGGACCAGGTATTGATGTCTACACATGAGAAGAAGCAAGATCGACACCGTCATCGTCAGCGACTACATTCAGCATCCAGCAGCATCGATTTTTTTTTCTCGTTTACTCAATATGAACAATTGATACAAAACAACAAAGTTGGCTCTGAACATCTGTGTAAAGAACATCTGGACACTTTTGTTTAAATGTTGAAAAACAGATTTAGAATCAATACTTTTTAAATGTTGAAAAACAGATTTAAAATAATTCTGGTATAATATATGAAAATTTTACTCTATAAATTGGTCAGTAATCAAAATCGAAGCCCCTGTGTAATTGTCTCAGCCCAGAACAAACGGTTATGGAAAATTATGTTGTGCTATTTTTTCAGAATGTTTGAACACAGGAGAGGCGGACCAATATAAACATTGACACTTCTAGTGAGTGAGAACACTTGGCTGTACAGTCAGCTGAAACCTGTGATATAGTATAGGATTTTTGTTTATATTTTTAGATACATGTAATAAACGTTAGGTGTATTCCTTAGCATGTCAAGGTTGACATTGATGGGGAGTGGTTAGTACACGGATGTGTACCTGATAGTTCCGTAGTACGCTCCCGGATGACTGAAAGTTCAGTCTGATGATATAACTTTAATGTTTGTTTGAGCACGGAGTGGCCGGCTCTAGAGGACACATGGACTTGGCTAGTGAAGAGCCAAGAGTTTAATAGCTAGTTTTTGATGGTAGAGTAGGGACATGTTATTTAGCTATGTCAGTAAGGGTAGGATGTATGTTTCCTGATATTGGAGGATTGCTGTCAGTTGACAGCTGAGAAATTTATGAAATATGAACATGTTCATTATGATGTTGGACTATTATTTGTCAAATTTTATTAGTTAGGTTAGCTTTTGTTTGTGGCATGAGTTGAATTGTGGGTTTGGATACTAAACCTCGTGAATTTTAACAAATTAACAAGGTTTACTAAGTGCTTGTGCGGGGGGGTTGTAACAAACTAGGCTGTTGTAAGAATTATCCAGAGTGGTTTATCGACAAAAGAGAATGGGAAGCTGAGCCGCATGGTGACCTGACCCCCAGGGGAATTCGCGGTGGAAATAACCGACCCTTTGTTCATAACTGCGTATAATGAATCATCCTATAGTATTCAGTAATTTAGAGAAAATTAGCCTTTATTCATTTTGCATTAAAATTGTATTGTATAATAGTACTGGATACAATATCAAGAGTATTCTAATTATTGAGTTTAAGTCACCATCAGTGACGTCACGAATCAGATCTAACTTTTAAGGCGGAGTGACCGGCGGTCATAGGTCAGCAGGGTTGACATGTCTAATATTTCTCAAAGTTTTAATAACCATTTTTGTGATCGGGAACAGCTTTGCCGTTAGATGTTTGTGTAATCTAATTAAAGTAAAATAATTCAACCAGTCTGGATCAATTCAGTACAAACAGAGGTTAATTGTTATAACTTAAACCTTGCTAGGAACTGGGTAGAACTTTGACTAGGCGGAAGGATACAATACTCTTGTCTGGGGTAGACCAGACAAGGAAGAAATCAGTGTGAATACGGGAGCAGCTGGGAGAGGTCAACCATCTTACCTCTCCCCAAGACCAGCACAACAGCTAGAGCTGGTCGCCCAAGGTATAGTTGCTATTGTTAAGTATAGAAATAGTCTCATTTGCCACTCAGGTCAAGTAGGGAGTGTTAAAGTGATAGGGAGTGAACATTTTTTAGATTTTGTTTTAGTTTTCTTTTAATAAATTAAATTTGTTAATATTTTGCATTTTTATTGTTTCCATTTGGTTATGTGTATACTTGTCCTGGTCACGTGGTCCACACGAGGCAGAGTTGTATTGGGCGCCGATTCTAACATCGAATCGGAATTATCATTACCGCGTAATTTATTCCACACTCAAGGTCATCGTATATAGTGGGGATCAAGCCCCAAGGTTGATTAATTAGCGTGATCGATCCAGACCTCGATCATTGCTCTGTAGAGCTGGTCTGGTGGTGGCAGCAGAGGTGACTCTAGGGTTTTGTTCAGAGCTTAGGTCACGTCATACTGGGTGTAGAATCCTAAGTCGGTCAATCGTCTTAGGACCACGTGGCGTGGAGTTGGCTTTGGTAAAAGTTTTGGAGTCCCTTGGTAGAGAATAATAAGTAAGAATACGGGTAGAGGGAGTAGAGAAAGAAGGAAGTAAAGAGAGAGGACCCAAACCCGTGTTACAGCACGATAATGGAGATGCAACGAACTAATTTACTGGTACAAGAACATTTTTATCCAAGAACGAATGTGTATGAAACATGCCGATTTTGACGAGTTGTGGCATTGAAACGAGACCGTTCTACATACTGAGTGTAAAGAACAGATAGATTCCCAAATTATTTGATGTATTAATCAAATTTATTAATAATTAATACAAATTATTCAATTTATGTTTTGATCTCAATTAGTTTTAAGTTTTAGTCTAAGTGTTTTTCCCTATATCTTGACCGAAACGCTAAAGCCAGGCTAGGTCATTCTAATACCAGGCTATATTCAATAACAATATTCACTTGCTACTTTCTCCCACCACCATCAGCTGTGAATAGACAAAGTGCATATCAAAAGCTTTTGTAAAGTGAAAGGGAAAAAAATACAAACAAATGAATACAGGTGGAAGCTGGAAATGCCAATTAGTCAAAGAAATATAATGACATACTCGTATCCTGTACTGGGTGGTCTAGTAGCAATGGGTATAAATTGAGTAACATTAGATTTAGAAAAGAATTACGGGCACCTGGCATCTCTTGGATGGCTAAATCCTAATCAGTCCCAGTGGATCTTCCTTCTGCTACTTTGGCTCTGTGCCACTTGATGGTTGGGAGTATTTTCCTCTTGATTTGCTCCAATCCCCAACTGTCCAACTGGTTGGGCACCTTTCCTTTTCCTAAACTGCCTAACTGTTTGGGCACCTTTCACCTTTCCTCCCGTCCAATCCCAAATCCTGACCCCCCTCCCCCGTTCCAAGTGCTATATAGTGGCACTTTCCATATCCAGTCAACACAGAGATAATATACAACTCCTCGCAGAAATCCAACATATAGGAAAAGAAGCCATAATCTAAGACTGTTAATCACCCTAGATTGGATACCAAGTTACATTGGCATAGATCGTAATGAAAAGGCAAACTCACTAGCAAAAACTGCGACTGCTCTTACTGTTGTACAGGTTCAAATACCTCCAAGTTTTTCACAGAGCAAATCAAGAAGAAAATACGCCCAACTATAAAAAGTCGCCAGAGACCCAAAGTAGAGGAAGGAAGATCCACTGCGATATGGTACGAACAAGCAACTGGGTTATACTGTTTGAAGCCTGAGAAAAAAATATACAGAGACATTGCAGTAGCCATACATTCCACAACGACTACAATGATTAGAAAAGCTGTTAAGGAATGGGACTCACTAGTGAATATTCTGCACCCACATCCGCCACTAATATAATGTTAATAAAACAGAAAAAGGGGGAAACACCACCTCCATTTAATACTTTGACCCAAATATCAGTTATCGCGAATAACCGAACTCAATTACGGGCTCACAACAGCTCCTGCTACATGGTCATTTCGTTCTGAATAGCTAAATCTACAACAACAACAACGTTTTCTCACTGATAGTGCCCTTCCCTTCCATACCCTTGGCTTTCAATTGAGCAAAAATATGCTTTACATTTATCTCCAGTTCGAAGAACATTTCAGCATGACAATGATTAGAATTTGTAATTATGGATTCAAGCAGGTATAATTAATTCCAATAAGTCGTTATTGGGGATCCAAATTTAATTTTTTTCACAAATTTCATCAATGATTCTGGCAGATAATTTCATAACAAATGGATATAAAAATTGATAAAATTATTGTCCAAAAAACAGGTGAGAATAAACTCCTAATGAATTGTTGTTTACATTTATTAAAAGAAAATTTAACATCTCATTCATATTTAAGTTACAAGATATATAAAAAAATTGAACAAATTTAGTGCAGAGGCCTCTCTTAAATTCAGTAAACTTCATTACCATGTCAGAATTAAACTGCAGAAATAGCAGGCGATTTGAATATTTTCAGTGTTGAATATGTCTATCAATTATATTATTCCACAAGTTTGGTAGTTTCCTTCCATGCAAGGATGTCCGCCTGGAGTTGGGGAAGACGACTATAGGAGCCCTGGTCTAGAGGACACCGCGTGAAGGGGTCCAGCCCGGACTCCAGTAGCAGGCGAATCAGCGTCGACTCGTCTGTCACCATCTTGGACGAGTGCAGCAGCACCGGCGCCTCCATCACCGCCAGCGTCACGCTGTCTCTGAACTCTTCCGGGACCTCCTCCGATGATTCCTGATACGGCACTGGGAAATGATGAAAGAAAATATTGGAATCGGCTGCCTTCTTCCCAAGGGAAGATAGATACTGTGCGTGGTCAAGTCGCAGAACCTGATAGACCGAACTAAATATTTCTGATTCACGTATGCTTTTGTAAGTACTATCAAAGAGGTCCGCAAAAAACTTGTATCTGTTTCCTTCAATATCTTCTGAGGTCAAGCCAATTGTAACAAATGACACTGTTATGGCAACTAGGGTATCTGCAACGACCTTAGCCAGGCCAGGAGCTCGATAAGCCTTCCTGAGTTTCCGTAAATCGACAAACTCCATATACAAATGAATAACATGCTCGGTCATATATAACCTCTTCTTTCCTATTAAATTTAGGGATTCCTCCGCCATTTGTTTTAAGACCTTCATTAGATTGTAGAGTAAGGATACTTCTGGTTCGACATTTATTCTTGTTAACTGGTCAACTGCTGCATCACCAATACCATCAAGGTGGCCATATTCATCAAGGGTGACTAACATATCTTTAAGTTCATGAAGTAATATTGGAGCTTCATCATCTGTACATAAATGATCGCGATCCATATATTTTCCGTTGATCACAAGGCCTGCAGCTGCTTGCATTCCCGAGGCGGCATCCTGTAAGAAAGTCTCTGGCCAAATGTGGATTAAGTGAACCATTCTCAGACGCAGGTACGGGTTAGGGCACATCTCTGGGTCTGCGAACATTGTTAGTATCCAGGGCTTCACGACAGACTCGAGTGCGCTTAAATTGATGTCATTATCAGGCTCACAAGATGGTGCTAGGTCAATAATTCCCCAAAGGACATCTTCCCATTGCCCCGTCATCTTGACCGACGTCGTACGCATGGAGAGAGTTAATGCGCACAAAATTCCAAGTTGTACGCTGCTAGTGAATAACATCGTAGAATCGTTATTATGCAAGTCATTAAGAATGGCTTTTGATTTGTCAATAAATTCTAACATTTTGTCGCCAGAAAATCCTTCACCGAGGTTCATTACGTCGACTAAGATCGATAGTGGAAGACTAGGAAAATAATCATCTGCAGCAGTGGTATCCATTGTCTCGGAACGTGTGACAGACTGACAGTAGAAATTGTTCCAACACGCAACCAACTGCAAATGAATAACTAACTCTTGTTTGGAAGTTAATATATAGGTCGCGCTAGGACGAGGTGACGTGACATGCCTGGAGATTGAGGTACATGTGCTGGCTGCTTCACGCTGCCTCACTTGTTATTAATTAAAAATAAGTTTCTAGAATACAAATTATAAAAACAAACCTATTACCTTACTTCGAAAATTTGCACATAAATTTGAACTCTTTTGGCTTTAAATTTCGGATATTATTTAGTATCAGGAACTAATCTATGTTTTCAAGGCAAGTGATCTATTTTATGTTCTTTTGCAAAAAAGTAAGAATAAAGGTAACGGTAGAAGACCTATTGGCCCATACGAGGCCGCTCCTATTTAAATCCACCTAATCTCATTCATATATATGTCCAACCTACGCTTGAAACAATCAAGGGACCCTACTCTTATTATGTTACGCAGTAATTGATTCCACAAATCAACAACCGTGTTACCGAACCAGTATTTACCCAGGTTTTTCCGAAATATAAACCTATCCAGTTTATACCCAATGTTTCGAGTTCTGTATCGTGATGATACTTTTAATACCCAATTAATATTCCCTTTGTTATGTCCATTAGCTCTCTTGTAACCCTCAATAGGAACATAAGAACAACGGTAACTGCAGAAGGCCTATTGGCCCATACGAGACAGCTCCTATTTATAAGAACATAAGAACAAAGGTAACTGCAGATGGCCTATTGGCCCATACGAGGCAGCTCCTATTTATAACCACCCAATCCCACTCATATACATGTCCAACCCACGCTTGAAACAATCGAGAGACCCAACCTCCATCACGTTACGCGGCAATTGGTTCCACAAATCAACAAAAACCGGTTGTTGACTTGTGGAACTAATTACCACATAATGTGGTGGAGGAGGGGTCCCTCGATTGTTTCAAACGTGGGTTGGATATGCATATGAGTGGGATTGGGTGATAATATATAGGAGCCTTGGATGGGCTCCTAGTGCAACGATTTTCGGCCTCGGGTAAGGTATGCGACGTTCTGTTAGGAGGACAATCACTTGTCTAGTGAAAGACGTCTACCTGAGGGGAGAGATAATTAGTATGTGTGTTCCGACAATAACATGTAAAATAGCACCATTGAGTACTACTGCTCCCTCAACCGAATCAAGAACTTCCGATATACAATGAAATCACAATAATGTGACATGTTTGAGAAACTTTTTGCAGCCGGACAACGGAATCGAAGCTGAATCTTAACCCATTGACTACGATATGCTAAAAGTTGCACAACCTGGAGTCCAACAGAAAAATATGAATTTAAAATATTTAAACTTTAAGCCACACTGGTCTGAGGCCGCGTTGATCTCGCTCTTCGTCTCCTCATATAAGCAGCTAGACCTCTGAATGTACAAATATTCACGAACTACTGATGGTAAGTTATCTGGAATAATGTCTACTCTCAATTTAGTGTTTCTCTACACACACCACTTGTTTTTCAACATATACTCAATAAGTATCAACGCTGACTTTGACGACAGCGTTGGTCATTCGTTGAGCTTAACAAGTACTGTATATTTCCCGGATTCATGAAGCAATTCCGCAAGCACTTACGAACCTGTACATCTTTTCTCAATCTTTGGCGGCTTTGTTTACAATTATTAAAGAGTTAATGAGCACCGAAGCACCAGGAGGGTGTTTATAACAATAACAACAAGTATATCGTCTAACGATCATTGGTGCGGTGGTCACGGTACTGTGTACGTTTAGGGGTGATCCTGGACGGCATGGGTTCGAATCCTGGCCGGGTCAAAGAGTTCTTAGTGATATATATATATATATATATATATATATATATATATATATATATATATATATATATATATATATATATATATATATATATATATATATATATATTTGTGTCTGAATAATACAGGCAAAGCTTATAGGGTAAATCTTTTCAAGTTATTAAAAACTTTATCACCACTTCCCTATATCTATGACGTGACCATCTAGAACGCGGCCCCCTTCGTCAGAGACGACCTCCTTATATGTAGCCTAATATAGTTTTGTTGTTGGGATTAAAGAGGCTTATCAACTGCGGGAGGCTAGCTAGTTCAAGTTTTCTAATTAGGAAGTATACTTTAATCAATTCCTGAGGCCTATTGAGCGTATTGGCACGCTCTCAGAGCGCACGTGCACGATAATGGAGATGCAACGAACTAATTTACTGGTACAAGAACATTTTTATCCAAGAACGAATGTGTATGAAACATGCCGATTTTGACGAGTTGTGGCATTGAAACGAGACCGTTCTACATACTGAGTGTAAAGAACAGATAGATTCCCAAATTATTTGATGTATTAATCAAATTTATTAATAATTAATACAAATTATTCAATTTATGTTTTGATCTCAATTAGTTTTAAGTTTTAGTCTAAGTGTTTTTCCCTATATCTTGACCGAAAGGCTAAAGCCAGGCTAGGTCATTCTAATACCAGGCTATATTCAATAACAATATTCACTTGCTACTTTCTCCCACCACCATCAGCTGTGAATAGACAAAGTGCATATCAAAAGCTTTTGTAAAGTGAAAGGGAAAAAAAATACAAACAAATGAATACAGGTGGAAGCTGGAAATGCCAATTAGTCAAAGAAATATAATGACATACTCGTATCCTGTACTGGGTGGTCTAGTAGCAATGGGTATAAATTGAGTAACATTAGATTTAGAAAAGAATTACGGGCACCTGGCATCTCTTGGATGGCTAAATCCTAATCAGTCCCAGTGGATCTTCCTTCTGCTACTTTGGCTCTGTGCCACTTGATGGTTGGGAGTATTTTCCTCTTGATTTGCTCCAATCCCCAACTGTCCAACTGGTTGGGCACCTTTCCTTTTCCTAAACTGCCTAACTGTTTGGGCACCTTTCACCTTTCCTCCCGTCCAATCCCAAATCCTGACCCCCTCCCCCGTTCCAAGTGCTATATAGTGGCACTTTCCATATCCAGTCAACACAGAGATAATATACAACTCCTCGCAGAAATCCAACATATAGGAAAAGAAGCCATAATCTAAGACTGTTAATCACCCTAGATTGGATACCAAGTTACATTGGCATAGATCGTAATGAAAAGGCAAACTCACTAGCAAAAACTGCGACTGCTCTTACTGTTGTACAGGTTCAAATACCTCCAAGTTTTTCACAGAGCAAATCAAGAAGAAAATACGCCCAACTATAAAAAGTCGCCAGAGACCCAAAGTAGAGGAAGGAAGATCCACTGCGATATGGTACGAACAAGCAACTGGGTTATACTGTTTGAAGCCTGAGAAAAAAATATACAGAGACATTGCAGTAGCCATACATTCCACAACGACTACAATGATTAGAAAAGCTGTTAAGGAATGGGACTCACTAGTGAATATTCTGCACCCACATCCGCCACTAATATAATGTTAATAAAACAGAAAAAGGGGGAAACACCACCTCCATTTAATACTTTGACCCAAATATCAGTTATCGCGAATAACCGAACTCAATTACGGGCTCACAACAGCTCCTGCTACATGGTCATTTCGTTCTGAATAGCTAAATCTACAACAACAACAACGTTTTCTCACTGATAGTGCCCTTCCCTTCCATACCCTTGGCTTTCAATTGAGCAAAAATATGCTTTACATTTATCTCCAGTTCGAAGAACATTTCAGCATGACAATGATTAGAATTTGTAATTATGGATTCAAGCAGGTATAATTAATTCCAATAAGTCGTTATTGGGGATCCAAATTTAATTTTTTTCACAAATTTCATCAATGATTCTGGCAGATAATTTCATAACAAATGGATATAAAAATTGATAAAATTATTGTCCAAAAAACAGGTGAGAATAAACTCCTAATGAATTGTTGTTTACATTTATTAAAAGAAAATTTAACATCTCATTCATATTTAAGTTACAAGATATATAAAAAAATTGAACAAATTTAGTGCAGAGGCCTCTCTTAAATTCAGTAAACTTCATTACCATGTCAGAATTAAACTGCAGAAATAGCAGGCGATTTGAATATTTTCAGTGTTGAATATGTCTATCAATTATATTATTCCACAAGTTTGGTAGTTTCCTTCCATGCAAGGATGTCCGCCTGGAGTTGGGGAAGACGACTATAGGAGCCCTGGTCTAGAGGACACCGCGTGAAGGGGTCCAGCCCGGACTCCAGTAGCAGGCGAATCAGCGTCGACTCGTCTGTCACCATCTTGGACGAGTGCAGCAGCACCGGCGCCTCCATCACCGCCAGCGTCACGCTGTCTCTGAACTCTTCCGGGACCTCCTCCGATGATTCCTGATACGGCACTGGGAAATGATGAAAGAAAATATTGGAATCGGCTGCCTTCTTCCCAAGGGAAGATAGATACTGTGCGTGGTCAAGTCGCAGAACCTGATAGACCGAACTAAATATTTCTGATTCACGTATGCTTTTGTAAGTACTATCAAAGAGGTCCGCAAAAAACTTGTATCTGTTTCCTTCAATATCTTCTGAGGTCAAGCCAATTGTAACAAATGACACTGTTATGGCAACTAGGGTATCTGCAACGACCTTAGCCAGGCCAGGAGCTCGATAAGCCTTCCTGAGTTTCCGTAAATCGACAAACTCCATATACAAATGAATAACATGCTCGGTCATATATAACCTCTTCTTTCCTATTAAATTTAGGGATTCCTCCGCCATTTGTTTTAAGACCTTCATTAGATTGTAGAGTAAGGATACTTCTGGTCCGACATTTATTCTTGTTAACTGGTCAACTGCTGCATCACCAATACCATCAAGGTGGCCATATTCATCAAGGGTGACTAACATATCTTTAAGTTCATGAAGTAATATTGGAGCTTCATCATCTGTACATAAATGATCGCGATCCATATATTTTCCGTTGATCACAAGGCCTGCAGCTGCTTGCATTCCCGAGGCGGCATCCTGTAAGAAAGTCTCTGGCCAAATGTGGATTAAGTGAACCATTCTCAGACGCAGGTACGGGTTAGGGCACATCTCTGGGTCTGCGAACATTGTTAGTATCCAGGGCTTCACGACAGACTCGAGTGCGCTTAAATTGATGTCATTATCAGGCTCACAAGATGGTGCTAGGTCAATAATTCCCCAAAGGACATCTTCCCATTGCCCCGTCATCTTGACCGACGTCGTACGCATGGAGAGAGTTAATGCGCACAAAATTCCAAGTTGTACGCTGCTAGTGAATA
Organism: Procambarus clarkii; assembly: GCF_040958095.1. Lineage (NCBI taxonomy): Eukaryota > Metazoa > Arthropoda > Malacostraca > Decapoda > Cambaridae > Procambarus > Procambarus clarkii. The sequence goes on from NW_027190560.1 coordinate 33,389, forward strand.
ACATCGTAGAATCGTTATTATGCAAGTCATTAAGAATGGCTTTTGATTTGTCAATAAATTCTAACATTTTGTCGCCAGAAAATCCTTCACCGAGGTTCATTACGTCGACTAAGATCGATAGTGGAAGACTAGGAAAATAATCATCTGCAGCAGTGGTATCCATTGTCTCGGAACGTGTGACAGACTGACAGTAGAAATTGTTCCAACACGCAACCAACTGCAAATGAATAACTAACTCTTGTTTGGAAGTTAATATATAGGTCGCGCTAGG
>NW_027190561.1:0-33609 GCF_040958095.1 Procambarus clarkii
GTTTTCTGAGTTTGGTCCTCTGGTAGGTTAGGATAGGACACTTACAATTTACCGTTTTCTTGACGTTAGGAAACATTAGGAGTACCATATAAGTACCATACACATGCCCATATAAGTACCATACACATGCCAATATATGTACCTTTTACATGGCCTTATAAGTACCATACATATGCTCGTGTAAATGCCATATATATGCCCATATAAGTATAATCCATGTGCCGTTTTAAGTACCATACATATGCATTTATAAGTATCATACATATGCCTTTATAAGTACCATAGATATGCCGTTATAAATATCAGACATATGTCTTTATAAGTACCATACATATCTTTAAATGTACCTTACATAAGTGCCATACATATGTCAATTTAAGTACCATATATATACCCATATAAGTACCATACATATACCCATATAAGTACCATACGTATATGTTTAAAAGTACCGAACTTTTATCTTTATTAGTACCATACATATGCTATTATATGTACCATACATAAACCATATAATTATCATACATATGCTATTATAAGTACCATACATTTGGCATTATAAGTGCAATACATATGCCATTATAAGTACCATACAAATGACCATAAATTTACCATTCAAAATAATCTCTAAGCAAAGGAATAATATAGAAATTACTTTATTTTCATTACCCATTTTTAATTAGCTGTTTATAATTATTATTACATGTTTTTCAACTCATTTTCCCTAATAATTTGTTGAGAAAACACGATGATATATCTGATATTTGAGATGGCTGTATCTCGGTAAATATGGGTGTTTGGGCCTTGATATTGAAAATTAGCAAAGAAAGCCTTTACAGAAAGAATGTAAATTGCTGTGGTAAACACAATGGTACCATTTTCAAAACGATTCTATGGCTGGTTTTGATTTTGAGTTTTGAGAAAAATGACGATTTCGCCCGGGCTGCGATTCTTTCCTGGCAAACGGCTGTGTGGCAGAAAATGTAAGCTCCTCGACAAAGTGACGTACTGTCCCGTTTTCTGAGTTTGGTCCTCTGGTAGGTTAGGATAGGACACTTACAATTTACCGTTTTCTTGACGTTAGGAAACATTAGGAGTACCATATAAGTACCATACACATGCCCATATAAGTACCATACACATGCCAATATATGTACCTTTTTCATGGCCTTATAAGTACCATACATATGCTCGTGTAAATGCCATATATATGCCCATATAAGTATAATCCATGTGCCGTTTTAAGTACCATACATATGCATTTATAAGTATCATACATATGCCTTTATAAGTACCATAGATATGCCGTTATAAATATCAGACATATGTCTTTATAAGTACCATACATATCTTTAAATGTACCTTACATAAGTGCCATACATATGTCAATTTAAGTACCATATATATACCCATATAAGTACCATACATATACCCATATAAGTACCATACGTATATGTTTAAAAGTACCGAACTTTTATCTTTATTAGTACCATACATATGCTATTATATGTACCATACATAAACCATATAATTATCATACATATGCTATTATAAGTACCATACATTTGGCATTATAAGTGCAATACATATGCCATTATAAGTACCATACAAATGACCATAAATTTACCATTCAAAATAATCTCTAAGCAAAGGAATAATATAGAAATTACTTTATTTTCATTACCCATTTTTTAATTAGCTGTTTATAATTATTATTACATGTTTTTCAACTCATTTTCCCTAATAATTTGTTGAGAAAACACGATGATATATCTGATATTTGAGATGGCTGTATCTCGGTAAATATGGGTGTTTGGGCCTTGATATTGAAAATTAGCAAAGAAAGCCTTTACAGAAAGAAATGTAAATTGCTGTGGTAAACACAATGGTACCATTTTCAAAACGATTCTATGGCTGGTTTTGATTTTGAGTTTTGAGAAAAATGACGATTTCGCCCGGGCTGCGATTCTTTCCTGGCAAACGGCTGTGTGGCAGAAAATGTAAGCTCCTCGACAAAGTGACGTACTGTCCCGTTTTCTGAGTTTGGTCCTCTGGTAGGTTAGGATAGGACACTTACAATTTACCGTTTTCTTGACGTTAGGAAACATTAGGAGTACCATATAAGTACCATACACATGCCCATATAAGTACCATACACATGCCAATATATGTACCTTTTTACATGGCCTTATAAGTACCATACATATGCTCGTGTAAATGCCATATATATGCCCATATAAGTATAATCCATGTGCCGTTTTAAGTACCATACATATGCATTTATAAGTATCATACATATGCCTTTATAAGTACCATAGATATGCCGTTATAAATATCAGACATATGTCTTTATAAGTACCATACATATCTTTAAATGTACCTTACATAAGTGCCATACATATGTCAATTTAAGTACCATATATATACTCATATAAGTACCATACATATACCCATATAAGTACCATACGTATATGTTTAAAAGTACCGAACTTTTATCTTTATTAGTACCATACATATGCTATTATATGTACCATACATAAACCATATAATTATCATACATATGCTATTATAAGTACCATACATTTGGCATTATAAGTGCAATACATATGCCATTATAAGTACCATACAAATGACCATAAATTTACCATTCAAAATAATCTCTAAGCAAAGGAATAATATAGAAATTACTTTATTTTCATTACCCATTTTTTAATTAGCTGTTTATAATTATTATTACATGTTTTTCAACTCATTTTCCCTAATAATTTGTTGAGAAAACACGATGATATATCTGATATTTGAGATGGCTGTATCTCGGTAAATATGGGTGTTTGGGCCTTGATATTGAAAATTAGCAAAGAAAGCCTTTACAGAAAGAAATGTAAATTGCTGTGGTAAACACAATGGTACCATTTTCAAAACGATTCTATGGCTGGTTTTGATTTTGAGTTTTGAGAAAAATGACGATTTCGCCCGGGCTGCGATTCTTTCCTGGCAAACGGCTGTGTGGCAGAAAATGTAAGCTCCTCGACAAAGTGACGTACTGTCCCGTTTTCTGAGTTTGGTCCTCTGGTAGGTTAGGATAGGACACTTACAATTTACCGTTTTCTTGACGTTAGGAAACATTAGGAGTACCATATAAGTACCATACACATGCCCATATAAGTACCATACACATGCCAATATATGTACCTTTTACATGGCCTTATAAGTACCATACATATGCTCGTGTAAATGCCATATATATGCCCATATAAGTATAATCCATGTGCCGTTTTAAGTACCATACATATGCATTTATAAGTATCATACATATGCCTTTATAAGTACCATAGATATGCCGTTATAAATATCAGACATATGTCTTTATAAGTACCATACATATCTTTAAATGTACCTTACATAAGTGCCATACATATGTCAATTTAAGTACCATATATATACCCATATAAGTACCATACATATACCCATATAAGTACCATACGTATATGTTTAAAAGTACCGAACTTTTATCTTTATTAGTACCATACATATGCTATTATATGTACCATACATAAACCATATAATTATCATACATATGCTATTATAAGTACCATACATTTGGCATTATAAGTGCAATACATATGCCATTATAAGTACCATACAAATGACCATAAATTTACCATTCAAAATAATCTCTAAGCAAAGGAATAATATAGAAATTACTTTATTTTCATTACCCATTTTTTAATTAGCTGTTTATAATTATTATTACATGTTTTTCAACTCATTTTCCCTAATAATTTGTTGAGAAAACACGATGATATATCTGATATTTGAGATGGCTGTATCTCGGTAAATATGGGTGTTTGGGCCTTGATATTGAAAATTAGCAAAGAAAGCCTTTACAGAAAGAAATGTAAATTGCTGTGGTAAACACAATGGTACCATTTTCAAAACGATTCTATGGCTGGTTTTGATTTTGAGTTTTGAGAAAAATGACGATTTCGCCCGGGCTGCGATTCTTTCCTGGCAAACGGCTGTGTGGCAGAAAATGTAAGCTCCTCGACAAAGTGACGTACTGTCCCGTTTTCTGAGTTTGGTCCTCTGGTAGGTTAGGATAGGACACTTACAATTTACCGTTTTCTTGACGTTAGGAAACATTAGGAGTACCATATAAGTACCATACACATGCCCATATAAGTACCATACACATGCCAATATATGTACCTTTTTACATGGCCTTATAAGTACCATACATATGCTCGTGTAAATGCCATATATATGCCCATATAAGTATAATCCATGTGCCGTTTTAAGTACCATACATATGCATTTATAAGTATCATACATATGCCTTTATAAGTACCATAGATATGCCGTTATAAATATCAGACATATGTCTTTATAAGTACCATACATATCTTTAAATGTACCTTACATAAGTGCCATACATATGTCAATTTAAGTACCATATATATACCCATATAAGTACCATACATATACCCATATAAGTACCATACGTATATGTTTAAAAGTACCGAACTTTTATCTTTATTAGTACCATACATATGCTATTATATGTACCATACATAAACCATATAATTATCATACATATGCTATTATAAGTACCATACATTTGGCATTATAAGTGCAATACATATGCCATTATAAGTACCATACAAATGACCATAAATTTACCATTCAAAATAATCTCTAAGCAAAGGAATAATATAGAAATTACTTTATTTTCATTACCCATTTTTTAATTAGCTGTTTATAATTATTATTACATGTTTTTCAACTCATTTTCCCTAATAATTTGTTGAGAAAACACGATGATATATCTGATATTTGAGATGGCTGTATCTCGGTAAATATGGGTGTTTGGGCCTTGATATTGAAAATTAGCAAAGAAAGCCTTTACAGAAAGAAATGTAAATTGCTGTGGTAAACACAATGGTACCATTTTCAAAACGATTCTATGGCTGGTTTTGATTTTGAGTTTTGAGAAAAATGACGATTTCGCCCGGGCTGCGATTCTTTCCTGGCAAACGGCTGTGTGGCAGAAAATGTAAGCTCCTCGACAAAGTGACGTACTGTCCCGTTTTCTGAGTTTGGTCCTCTGGTAGGTTAGGATAGGACACTTACAATTTACCGTTTTCTTGACGTTAGGAAACATTAGGAGTACCATATAAGTACCATACACATGCCCATATAAGTACCATACACATGCCAATATATGTACCTTTTACATGGCCTTATAAGTACCATACATATGCTCGTGTAAATGCCATATATATGCCCATATAAGTATAATCCATGTGCCGTTTTAAGTACCATACATATGCATTTATAAGTATCATACATATGCCTTTATAAGTACCATAGATATGCCGTTATAAATATCAGACATATGTCTTTATAAGTACCATACATATCTTTAAATGTACCTTACATAAGTGCCATACATATGTCAATTTAAGTACCATATATATACTCATATAAGTACCATACATATACCCATATAAGTACCATACGTATATGTTTAAAAGTACCGAACTTTTATCTTTATTAGTACCATACATATGCTATTATATGTACCATACATAAACCATATAATTATCATACATATGCTATTATAAGTACCATACATTTGGCATTATAAGTGCAATACATATGCCATTATAAGTACCATACAAATGACCATAAATTTACCATTCAAAATAATCTCTAAGCAAAGGAATAATATAGAAATTACTTTATTTTCATTACCCATTTTTTAATTAGCTGTTTATAATTATTATTACATGTTTTTCAACTCATTTTCCCTAATAATTTGTTGAGAAAACACGATGATATATCTGATATTTGAGATGGCTGTATCTCGGTAAATATGGGTGTTTGGGCCTTGATATTGAAAATTAGCAAAGAAAGCCTTTACAGAAAGAAATGTAAATTGCTGTGGTAAACACAATGGTACCATTTTCAAAACGATTCTATGGCTGGTTTTGATTTTGAGTTTTGAGAAAAATGACGATTTCGCCCGGGCTGCGATTCTTTCCTGGCAAACGGCTGTGTGGCAGAAAATGTAAGCTCCTCGACAAAGTGACGTACTGTCCCGTTTTCTGAGTTTGGTCCTCTGGTAGGTTAGGATAGGACACTTACAATTTACCGTTTTCTTGACGTTAGGAAACATTAGGAGTACCATATAAGTACCATACACATGCCCATATAAGTACCATACACATGCCAATATATGTACCTTTTACATGGCCTTATAAGTACCATACATATGCTCGTGTAAATGCCATATATATGCCCATATAAGTATAATCCATGTGCCGTTTTAAGTACCATACATATGCATTTATAAGTATCATACATATGCCTTTATAAGTACCATAGATATGCCGTTATAAATATCAGACATATGTCTTTATAAGTACCATACATATCTTTAAATGTACCTTACATAAGTGCCATACATATGTCAATTTAAGTACCATATATATACCCATATAAGTACCATACATATACCCATATAAGTACCATACGTATATGTTTAAAAGTACCGAACTTTTATCTTTATTAGTACCATACATATGCTATTATATGTACCATACATAAACCATATAATTATCATACATATGCTATTATAAGTACCATACATTTGGCATTATAAGTGCAATACATATGCCATTATAAGTACCATACAAATGACCATAAATTTACCATTCAAAATAATCTCTAAGCAAAGGAATAATATAGAAATTACTTTATTTTCATTACCCATTTTTTAATTAGCTGTTTATAATTATTATTACATGTTTTTCAACTCATTTTCCCTAATAATTTGTTGAGAAAACACGATGATATATCTGATATTTGAGATGGCTGTATCTCGGTAAATATGGGTGTTTGGGCCTTGATATTGAAAATTAGCAAAGAAAGCCTTTACAGAAAGAAATGTAAATTGCTGTGGTAAACACAATGGTACCATTTTCAAAACGATTCTATGGCTGGTTTTGATTTTGAGTTTTGAGAAAAATGACGATTTCGCCCGGGCTGCGATTCTTTCCTGGCAAACGGCTGTGTGGCAGAAAATGTAAGCTCCTCGACAAAGTGACGTACTGTCCCGTTTTCTGAGTTTGGTCCTCTGGTAGGTTAGGATAGGACACTTACAATTTACCGTTTTCTTGACGTTAGGAAACATTAGGAGTACCATATAAGTACCATACACATGCCCATATAAGTACCATACACATGCCAATATATGTACCTTTTTCATGGCCTTATAAGTACCATACATATGCTCGTGTAAATGCCATATATATGCCCATATAAGTATAATCCATGTGCCGTTTTAAGTACCATACATATGCATTTATAAGTATCATACATATGCCTTTATAAGTACCATAGATATGCCGTTATAAATATCAGACATATGTCTTTATAAGTACCATACATATCTTTAAATGTACCTTACATAAGTGCCATACATATGTCAATTTAAGTACCATATATATACCATATAAGTACCATACATATACCCATATAAGTACCATACGTATATGTTTAAAAGTACCGAACTTTTATCTTTATTAGTACCATACATATGCTATTATATGTACCATACATAAACCATATAATTATCATACATATGCTATTATAAGTACCATACATTTGGCATTATAAGTGCAATACATATGCCATTATAAGTACCATACAAATGACCATAAATTTACCATTCAAAATAATCTCTAAGCAAAGGAATAATATAGAAATTACTTTATTTTCATTACCCATTTTTTAATTAGCTGTTTATAATTATTATTACATGTTTTTCAACTCATTTTCCCTAATAATTTGTTGAGAAAACACGATGATATATCTGATATTTGAGATGGCTGTATCTCGGTAAATATGGGTGTTTGGGCCTTGATATTGAAAATTAGCAAAGAAAGCCTTTACAGAAAGAAATGTAAATTGCTGTGGTAAACACAATGGTACCATTTTCAAAACGATTCTATGGCTGGTTTTGATTTTGAGTTTTGAGAAAAATGACGATTTCGCCCGGGCTGCGATTCTTTCCTGGCAAACGGCTGTGTGGCAGAAAATGTAAGCTCCTCGACAAAGTGACGTACTGTCCCGTTTTCTGAGTTTGGTCCTCTGGTAGGTTAGGATAGGACACTTACAATTTACCGTTTTCTTGACGTTAGGAAACATTAGGAGTACCATATAAGTACCATACACATGCCCATATAAGTACCATACACATGCCAATATATGTACCTTTTTCATGGCCTTATAAGTACCATACATATGCTCGTGTAAATGCCATATATATGCCCATATAAGTATAATCCATGTGCCGTTTTAAGTACCATACATATGCATTTATAAGTATCATACATATGCCTTTATAAGTACCATAGATATGCCGTTATAAATATCAGACATATGTCTTTATAAGTACCATACATATCTTTAAATGTACCTTACATAAGTGCCATACATATGTCAATTTAAGTACCATATATATACCCATATAAGTACCATACATATACCCATATAAGTACCATACGTATATGTTTAAAAGTACCGAACTTTTATCTTTATTAGTACCATACATATGCTATTATATGTACCATACATAAACCATATAATTATCATACATATGCTATTATAAGTACCATACATTTGGCATTATAAGTGCAATACATATGCCATTATAAGTACCATACAAATGACCATAAATTTACCATTCAAAATAATCTCTAAGCAAAGGAATAATATAGAAATTACTTTATTTTCATTACCCATTTTTTAATTAGCTGTTTATAATTATTATTACATGTTTTTCAACTCATTTTCCCTAATAATTTGTTGAGAAAACACGATGATATATCTGATATTTGAGATGGCTGTATCTCGGTAAATATGGGTGTTTGGGCCTTGATATTGAAAATTAGCAAAGAAAGCCTTTACAGAAAGAAATGTAAATTGCTGTGGTAAACACAATGGTACCATTTTCAAAACGATTCTATGGCTGGTTTTGATTTTGAGTTTTGAGAAAAATGACGATTTCGCCCGGGCTGCGATTCTTTCCTGGCAAACGGCTGTGTGGCAGAAAATGTAAGCTCCTCGACAAAGTGACGTACTGTCCCGTTTTCTGAGTTTGGTCCTCTGGTAGGTTAGGATAGGACACTTACAATTTACCGTTTTCTTGACGTTAGGAAACATTAGGAGTACCATATAAGTACCATACACATGCCCATATAAGTACCATACACATGCCAATATATGTACCTTTTTACATGGCCTTATAAGTACCATACATATGCTCGTGTAAATGCCATATATATGCCCATATAAGTATAATCCATGTGCCGTTTTAAGTACCATACATATGCATTTATAAGTATCATACATATGCCTTTATAAGTACCATAGATATGCCGTTATAAATATCAGACATATGTCTTTATAAGTACCATACATATCTTTAAATGTACCTTACATAAGTGCCATACATATGTCAATTTAAGTACCATATATATACCCATATAAGTACCATACATATACCCATATAAGTACCATACGTATATGTTTAAAAGTACCGAACTTTTATCTTTATTAGTACCATACATATGCTATTATATGTACCATACATAAACCATATAATTATCATACATATGCTATTATAAGTACCATACATTTGGCATTATAAGTGCAATACATATGCCATTATAAGTACCATACAAATGACCATAAATTTACCATTCAAAATAATCTCTAAGCAAAGGAATAATATAGAAATTACTTTATTTTCATTACCCATTTTTTAATTAGCTGTTTATAATTATTATTACATGTTTTTCAACTCATTTTCCCTAATAATTTGTTGAGAAAACACGATGATATATCTGATATTTGAGATGGCTGTATCTCGGTAAATATGGGTGTTTGGGCCTTGATATTGAAAATTAGCAAAGAAAGCCTTTACAGAAAGAAATGTAAATTGCTGTGGTAAACACAATGGTACCATTTTCAAAACGATTCTATGGCTGGTTTTGATTTTGAGTTTTGAGAAAAATGACGATTTCGCCCGGGCTGCGATTCTTTCCTGGCAAACGGCTGTGTGGCAGAAAATGTAAGCTCCTCGACAAAGTGACGTACTGTCCCGTTTTCTGAGTTTGGTCCTCTGGTAGGTTAGGATAGGACACTTACAATTTACCGTTTTCTTGACGTTAGGAAACATTAGGAGTACCATATAAGTACCATACACATGCCCATATAAGTACCATACACATGCCAATATATGTACCTTTTTCATGGCCTTATAAGTACCATACATATGCTCGTGTAAATGCCATATATATGCCCATATAAGTATAATCCATGTGCCGTTTTAAGTACCATACATATGCATTTATAAGTATCATACATATGCCTTTATAAGTACCATAGATATGCCGTTATAAATATCAGACATATGTCTTTATAAGTACCATACATATCTTTAAATGTACCTTACATAAGTGCCATACATATGTCAATTTAAGTACCATATATATACCTCATATAAGTACCATACATATACCCATATAAGTACCATACGTATATGTTTAAAAGTACCGAACTTTTATCTTTATTAGTACCATACATATGCTATTATATGTACCATACATAAACCATATAATTATCATACATATGCTATTATAAGTACCATACATTTGGCATTATAAGTGCAATACATATGCCATTATAAGTACCATACAAATGGACCATAAATTTACCATTCAAAATAATCTCTAAGCAAAGGAATAATATAGAAATTACTTTATTTTCATTACCCATTTTTTAATTAGCTGTTTATAATTATTATTACATGTTTTTCAACTCATTTTCCCTAATAATTTGTTGAGAAAACACGATGATATATCTGATATTTGAGATGGCTGTATCTCGGTAAATATGGGTGTTTGGGCCTTGATATTGAAAATTAGCAAAGAAAGCCTTTACAGAAAGAAATGTAAATTGCTGTGGTAAACACAATGGTACCATTTTCAAAACGATTCTATGGCTGGTTTTGATTTTGAGTTTTGAGAAAAATGACGATTTCGCCCGGGCTGCGATTCTTTCCTGGCAAACGGCTGTGTGGCAGAAAATGTAAGCTCCTCGACAAAGTGACGTACTGTCCCGTTTTCTGAGTTTGGTCCTCTGGTAGGTTAGGATAGGACACTTACAATTTACCGTTTTCTTGACGTTAGGAAACATTAGGAGTACCATATAAGTACCATACACATGCCCATATAAGTACCATACACATGCCAATATATGTACCTTTTTACATGGCCTTATAAGTACCATACATATGCTCGTGTAAATGCCATATATATGCCCATATAAGTATAATCCATGTGCCGTTTTAAGTACCATACATATGCATTTATAAGTATCATACATATGCCTTTATAAGTACCATAGATATGCCGTTATAAATATCAGACATATGTCTTTATAAGTACCATACATATCTTTAAATGTACCTTACATAAGTGCCATACATATGTCAATTTAAGTACCATATATATACCCATATAAGTACCATACATATACCCATATAAGTACCATACGTATATGTTTAAAAGTACCGAACTTTTATCTTTATTAGTACCATACATATGCTATTATATGTACCATACATAAACCATATAATTATCATACATATGCTATTATAAGTACCATACATTTGGCATTATAAGTGCAATACATATGCCATTATAAGTACCATACAAATGACCATAAATTTACCATTCAAAATAATCTCTAAGCAAAGGAATAATATAGAAATTACTTTATTTTCATTACCCATTTTTTAATTAGCTGTTTATAATTATTATTACATGTTTTTCAACTCATTTTCCCTAATAATTTGTTGAGAAAACACGATGATATATCTGATATTTGAGATGGCTGTATCTCGGTAAATATGGGTGTTTGGGCCTTGATATTGAAAATTAGCAAAGAAAGCCTTTACAGAAAGAAATGTAAATTGCTGTGGTAAACACAATGGTACCATTTTCAAAACGATTCTATGGCTGGTTTTGATTTTGAGTTTTGAGAAAAATGACGATTTCGCCCGGGCTGCGATTCTTTCCTGGCAAACGGCTGTGTGGCAGAAAATGTAAGCTCCTCGACAAAGTGACGTACTGTCCCGTTTTCTGAGTTTGGTCCTCTGGTAGGTTAGGATAGGACACTTACAATTTACCGTTTTCTTGACGTTAGGAAACATTAGGAGTACCATATAAGTACCATACACATGCCCATATAAGTACCATACACATGCCAATATATGTACCTTTTTCATGGCCTTATAAGTACCATACATATGCTCGTGTAAATGCCATATATATGCCCATATAAGTATAATCCATGTGCCGTTTTAAGTACCATACATATGCATTTATAAGTATCATACATATGCCTTTATAAGTACCATAGATATGCCGTTATAAATATCAGACATATGTCTTTATAAGTACCATACATATCTTTAAATGTACCTTACATAAGTGCCATACATATGTCAATTTAAGTACCATATATATACTCATATAAGTACCATACATATACCCATATAAGTACCATACGTATATGTTTAAAAGTACCGAACTTTTATCTTTATTAGTACCATACATATGCTATTATATGTACCATACATAAACCATATAATTATCATACATATGCTATTATAAGTACCATACATTTGGCATTATAAGTGCAATACATATGCCATTATAAGTACCATACAAATGACCATAAATTTACCATTCAAAATAATCTCTAAGCAAAGGAATAATATAGAAATTACTTTATTTTCATTACCCATTTTTTAATTAGCTGTTTATAATTATTATTACATGTTTTTCAACTCATTTTCCCTAATAATTTGTTGAGAAAACACGATGATATATCTGATATTTGAGATGGCTGTATCTCGGTAAATATGGGTGTTTGGGCCTTGATATTGAAAATTAGCAAAGAAAGCCTTTACAGAAAGAAATGTAAATTGCTGTGGTAAACACAATGGTACCATTTTCAAAACGATTCTATGGCTGGTTTTGATTTTGAGTTTTGAGAAAAATGACGATTTCGCCCGGGCTGCGATTCTTTCCTGGCAAACGGCTGTGTGGCAGAAAATGTAAGCTCCTCGACAAAGTGACGTACTGTCCCGTTTTCTGAGTTTGGTCCTCTGGTAGGTTAGGATAGGACACTTACAATTTACCGTTTTCTTGACGTTAGGAAACATTAGGAGTACCATATAAGTACCATACACATGCCCATATAAGTACCATACACATGCCAATATATGTACCTTTTTACATGGCCTTATAAGTACCATACATATGCTCGTGTAAATGCCATATATATGCCCATATAAGTATAATCCATGTGCCGTTTTAAGTACCATACATATGCATTTATAAGTATCATACATATGCCTTTATAAGTACCATAGATATGCCGTTATAAATATCAGACATATGTCTTTATAAGTACCATACATATCTTTAAATGTACCTTACATAAGTGCCATACATATGTCAATTTAAGTACCATATATATACCCATATAAGTACCATACATATACCCATATAAGTACCATACGTATATGTTTAAAAGTACCGAACTTTTATCTTTATTAGTACCATACATATGCTATTATATGTACCATACATAAACCATATAATTATCATACATATGCTATTATAAGTACCATACATTTGGCATTATAAGTGCAATACATATGCCATTATAAGTACCATACAAATGACCATAAATTTACCATTCAAAATAATCTCTAAGCAAAGGAATAATATAGAAATTACTTTATTTTCATTACCCATTTTTTAATTAGCTGTTTATAATTATTATTACATGTTTTTCAACTCATTTTCCCTAATAATTTGTTGAGAAAACACGATGATATATCTGATATTTGAGATGGCTGTATCTCGGTAAATATGGGTGTTTGGGCCTTGATATTGAAAATTAGCAAAGAAAGCCTTTACAGAAAGAAATGTAAATTGCTGTGGTAAACACAATGGTACCATTTTCAAAACGATTCTATGGCTGGTTTTGATTTTGAGTTTTGAGAAAAATGACGATTTCGCCCGGGCTGCGATTCTTTCCTGGCAAACGGCTGTGTGGCAGAAAATGTAAGCTCCTCGACAAAGTGACGTACTGTCCCGTTTTCTGAGTTTGGTCCTCTGGTAGGTTAGGATAGGACACTTACAATTTACCGTTTTCTTGACGTTAGGAAACATTAGGAGTACCATATAAGTACCATACACATGCCCATATAAGTACCATACACATGCCAATATATGTACCTTTTACATGGCCTTATAAGTACCATACATATGCTCGTGTAAATGCCATATATATGCCCATATAAGTATAATCCATGTGCCGTTTTAAGTACCATACATATGCATTTATAAGTATCATACATATGCCTTTATAAGTACCATAGATATGCCGTTATAAATATCAGACATATGTCTTTATAAGTACCATACATATCTTTAAATGTACCTTACATAAGTGCCATACATATGTCAATTTAAGTACCATATATATACCCATATAAGTACCATACATATACCCATATAAGTACCATACGTATATGTTTAAAAGTACCGAACTTTTATCTTTATTAGTACCATACATATGCTATTATATGTACCATACATAAACCATATAATTATCATACATATGCTATTATAAGTACCATACATTTGGCATTATAAGTGCAATACATATGCCATTATAAGTACCATACAAATGACCATAAATTTACCATTCAAAATAATCTCTAAGCAAAGGAATAATATAGAAATTACTTTATTTTCATTACCCATTTTTTAATTAGCTGTTTATAATTATTATTACATGTTTTTCAACTCATTTTCCCTAATAATTTGTTGAGAAAACACGATGATATATCTGATATTTGAGATGGCTGTATCTCGGTAAATATGGGTGTTTGGGCCTTGATATTGAAAATTAGCAAAGAAAGCCTTTACAGAAAGAAATGTAAATTGCTGTGGTAAACACAATGGTACCATTTTCAAAACGATTCTATGGCTGGTTTTGATTTTGAGTTTTGAGAAAAATGACGATTTCGCCCGGGCTGCGATTCTTTCCTGGCAAACGGCTGTGTGGCAGAAAATGTAAGCTCCTCGACAAAGTGACGTACTGTCCCGTTTTCTGAGTTTGGTCCTCTGGTAGGTTAGGATAGGACACTTACAATTTACCGTTTTCTTGACGTTAGGAAACATTAGGAGTACCATATAAGTACCATACACATGCCCATATAAGTACCATACACATGCCAATATATGTACCTTTTACATGGCCTTATAAGTACCATACATATGCTCGTGTAAATGCCATATATATGCCCATATAAGTATAATCCATGTGCCGTTTTAAGTACCATACATATGCATTTATAAGTATCATACATATGCCTTTATAAGTACCATAGATATGCCGTTATAAATATCAGACATATGTCTTTATAAGTACCATACATATCTTTAAATGTACCTTACATAAGTGCCATACATATGTCAATTTAAGTACCATATATATACTCCATATAAGTACCATACATATACCCATATAAGTACCATACGTATATGTTTAAAAGTACCGAACTTTTATCTTTATTAGTACCATACATATGCTATTATATGTACCATACATAAACCATATAATTATCATACATATGCTATTATAAGTACCATACATTTGGCATTATAAGTGCAATACATATGCCATTATAAGTACCATACAAATGACCATAAATTTACCATTCAAAATAATCTCTAAGCAAAGGAATAATATAGAAATTACTTTATTTTCATTACCCATTTTTTAATTAGCTGTTTATAATTATTATTACATGTTTTTCAACTCATTTTCCCTAATAATTTGTTGAGAAAACACGATGATATATCTGATATTTGAGATGGCTGTATCTCGGTAAATATGGGTGTTTGGGCCTTGATATTGAAAATTAGCAAAGAAAGCCTTTACAGAAAGAAATGTAAATTGCTGTGGTAAACACAATGGTACCATTTTCAAAACGATTCTATGGCTGGTTTTGATTTTGAGTTTTGAGAAAAATGACGATTTCGCCCGGGCTGCGATTCTTTCCTGGCAAACGGCTGTGTGGCAGAAAATGTAAGCTCCTCGACAAAGTGACGTACTGTCCCGTTTTCTGAGTTTGGTCCTCTGGTAGGTTAGGATAGGACACTTACAATTTACCGTTTTCTTGACGTTAGGAAACATTAGGAGTACCATATAAGTACCATACACATGCCCATATAAGTACCATACACATGCCAATATATGTACCTTTTACATGGCCTTATAAGTACCATACATATGCTCGTGTAAATGCCATATATATGCCCATATAAGTATAATCCATGTGCCGTTTTAAGTACCATACATATGCATTTATAAGTATCATACATATGCCTTTATAAGTACCATAGATATGCCGTTATAAATATCAGACATATGTCTTTATAAGTACCATACATATCTTTAAATGTACCTTACATAAGTGCCATACATATGTCAATTTAAGTACCATATATATACCCATATAAGTACCATACATATACCCATATAAGTACCATACGTATATGTTTAAAAGTACCGAACTTTTATCTTTATTAGTACCATACATATGCTATTATATGTACCATACATAAACCATATAATTATCATACATATGCTATTATAAGTACCATACATTTGGCATTATAAGTGCAATACATATGCCATTATAAGTACCATACAAATGACCATAAATTTACCATTCAAAATAATCTCTAAGCAAAGGAATAATATAGAAATTACTTTATTTTCATTACCCATTTTTTAATTAGCTGTTTATAATTATTATTACATGTTTTTCAACTCATTTTCCCTAATAATTTGTTGAGAAAACACGATGATATATCTGATATTTGAGATGGCTGTATCTCGGTAAATATGGGTGTTTGGGCCTTGATATTGAAAATTAGCAAAGAAAGCCTTTACAGAAAGAAATGTAAATTGCTGTGGTAAACACAATGGTACCATTTTCAAAACGATTCTATGGCTGGTTTTGATTTTGAGTTTTGAGAAAAATGACGATTTCGCCCGGGCTGCGATTCTTTCCTGGCAAACGGCTGTGTGGCAGAAAATGTAAGCTCCTCGACAAAGTGACGTACTGTCCCGTTTTCTGAGTTTGGTCCTCTGGTAGGTTAGGATAGGACACTTACAATTTACCGTTTTCTTGACGTTAGGAAACATTAGGAGTACCATATAAGTACCATACACATGCCCATATAAGTACCATACACATGCCAATATATGTACCTTTTACATGGCCTTATAAGTACCATACATATGCTCGTGTAAATGCCATATATATGCCCATATAAGTATAATCCATGTGCCGTTTTAAGTACCATACATATGCATTTATAAGTATCATACATATGCCTTTATAAGTACCATAGATATGCCGTTATAAATATCAGACATATGTCTTTATAAGTACCATACATATCTTTAAATGTACCTTACATAAGTGCCATACATATGTCAATTTAAGTACCATATATATACTCATATAAGTACCATACATATACCCATATAAGTACCATACGTATATGTTTAAAAGTACCGAACTTTTATCTTTATTAGTACCATACATATGCTATTATATGTACCATACATAAACCATATAATTATCATACATATGCTATTATAAGTACCATACATTTGGCATTATAAGTGCAATACATATGCCATTATAAGTACCATACAAATGACCATAAATTTACCATTCAAAATAATCTCTAAGCAAAGGAATAATATAGAAATTACTTTATTTTCATTACCCATTTTTTAATTAGCTGTTTATAATTATTATTACATGTTTTTCAACTCATTTTCCCTAATAATTTGTTGAGAAAACACGATGATATATCTGATATTTGAGATGGCTGTATCTCGGTAAATATGGGTGTTTGGGCCTTGATATTGAAAATTAGCAAAGAAAGCCTTTACAGAAAGAAATGTAAATTGCTGTGGTAAACACAATGGTACCATTTTCAAAACGATTCTATGGCTGGTTTTGATTTTGAGTTTTGAGAAAAATGACGATTTCGCCCGGGCTGCGATTCTTTCCTGGCAAACGGCTGTGTGGCAGAAAATGTAAGCTCCTCGACAAAGTGACGTACTGTCCCGTTTTCTGAGTTTGGTCCTCTGGTAGGTTAGGATAGGACACTTACAATTTACCGTTTTCTTGACGTTAGGAAACATTAGGAGTACCATATAAGTACCATACACATGCCCATATAAGTACCATACACATGCCAATATATGTACCTTTTACATGGCCTTATAAGTACCATACATATGCTCGTGTAAATGCCATATATATGCCCATATAAGTATAATCCATGTGCCGTTTTAAGTACCATACATATGCATTTATAAGTATCATACATATGCCTTTATAAGTACCATAGATATGCCGTTATAAATATCAGACATATGTCTTTATAAGTACCATACATATCTTTAAATGTACCTTACATAAGTGCCATACATATGTCAATTTAAGTACCATATATATACCCATATAAGTACCATACATATACCCATATAAGTACCATACGTATATGTTTAAAAGTACCGAACTTTTATCTTTATTAGTACCATACATATGCTATTATATGTACCATACATAAACCATATAATTATCATACATATGCTATTATAAGTACCATACATTTGGCATTATAAGTGCAATACATATGCCATTATAAGTACCATACAAATGACCATAAATTTACCATTCAAAATAATCTCTAAGCAAAGGAATAATATAGAAATTACTTTATTTTCATTACCCATTTTTTAATTAGCTGTTTATAATTATTATTACATGTTTTTCAACTCATTTTCCCTAATAATTTGTTGAGAAAACACGATGATATATCTGATATTTGAGATGGCTGTATCTCGGTAAATATGGGTGTTTGGGCCTTGATATTGAAAATTAGCAAAGAAAGCCTTTACAGAAAGAAATGTAAATTGCTGTGGTAAACACAATGGTACCATTTTCAAAACGATTCTATGGCTGGTTTTGATTTTGAGTTTTGAGAAAAATGACGATTTCGCCCGGGCTGCGATTCTTTCCTGGCAAACGGCTGTGTGGCAGAAAATGTAAGCTCCTCGACAAAGTGACGTACTGTCCCGTTTTCTGAGTTTGGTCCTCTGGTAGGTTAGGATAGGACACTTACAATTTACCGTTTTCTTGACGTTAGGAAACATTAGGAGTACCATATAAGTACCATACACATGCCCATATAAGTACCATACACATGCCAATATATGTACCTTTTTACATGGCCTTATAAGTACCATACATATGCTCGTGTAAATGCCATATATATGCCCATATAAGTATAATCCATGTGCCGTTTTAAGTACCATACATATGCATTTATAAGTATCATACATATGCCTTTATAAGTACCATAGATATGCCGTTATAAATATCAGACATATGTCTTTATAAGTACCATACATATCTTTAAATGTACCTTACATAAGTGCCATACATATGTCAATTTAAGTACCATATATATACCCATATAAGTACCATACATATACCCATATAAGTACCATACGTATATGTTTAAAAGTACCGAACTTTTATCTTTATTAGTACCATACATATGCTATTATATGTACCATACATAAACCATATAATTATCATACATATGCTATTATAAGTACCATACATTTGGCATTATAAGTGCAATACATATGCCATTATAAGTACCATACAAATGACCATAAATTTACCATTCAAAATAATCTCTAAGCAAAGGAATAATATAGAAATTACTTTATTTTCATTACCCATTTTTTAATTAGCTGTTTATAATTATTATTACATGTTTTTCAACTCATTTTCCCTAATAATTTGTTGAGAAAACACGATGATATATCTGATATTTGAGATGGCTGTATCTCGGTAAATATGGGTGTTTGGGCCTTGATATTGAAAATTAGCAAAGAAAGCCTTTACAGAAAGAAATGTAAATTGCTGTGGTAAACACAATGGTACCATTTTCAAAACGATTCTATGGCTGGTTTTGATTTTGAGTTTTGAGAAAAATGACGATTTCGCCCGGGCTGCGATTCTTTCCTGGCAAACGGCTGTGTGGCAGAAAATGTAAGCTCCTCGACAAAGTGACGTACTGTCCCGTTTTCTGAGTTTGGTCCTCTGGTAGGTTAGGATAGGACACTTACAATTTACCGTTTTCTTGACGTTAGGAAACATTAGGAGTACCATATAAGTACCATACACATGCCCATATAAGTACCATACACATGCCAATATATGTACCTTTTTACATGGCCTTATAAGTACCATACATATGCTCGTGTAAATGCCATATATATGCCCATATAAGTATAATCCATGTGCCGTTTTAAGTACCATACATATGCATTTATAAGTATCATACATATGCCTTTATAAGTACCATAGATATGCCGTTATAAATATCAGACATATGTCTTTATAAGTACCATACATATCTTTAAATGTACCTTACATAAGTGCCATACATATGTCAATTTAAGTACCATATATATACCCATATAAGTACCATACATATACCCATATAAGTACCATACGTATATGTTTAAAAGTACCGAACTTTTATCTTTATTAGTACCATACATATGCTATTATATGTACCATACATAAACCATATAATTATCATACATATGCTATTATAAGTACCATACATTTGGCATTATAAGTGCAATACATATGCCATTATAAGTACCATACAAATGACCATAAATTTACCATTCAAAATAATCTCTAAGCAAAGGAATAATATAGAAATTACTTTATTTTCATTACCCATTTTTTAATTAGCTGTTTATAATTATTATTACATGTTTTTCAACTCATTTTCCCTAATAATTTGTTGAGAAAACACGATGATATATCTGATATTTGAGATGGCTGTATCTCGGTAAATATGGGTGTTTGGGCCTTGATATTGAAAATTAGCAAAGAAAGCCTTTACAGAAAGAAATGTAAATTGCTGTGGTAAACACAATGGTACCATTTTCAAAACGATTCTATGGCTGGTTTTGATTTTGAGTTTTGAGAAAAATGACGATTTCGCCCGGGCTGCGATTCTTTCCTGGCAAACGGCTGTGTGGCAGAAAATGTAAGCTCCTCGACAAAGTGACGTACTGTCCCGTTTTCTGAGTTTGGTCCTCTGGTAGGTTAGGATAGGACACTTACAATTTACCGTTTTCTTGACGTTAGGAAACATTAGGAGTACCATATAAGTACCATACACATGCCCATATAAGTACCATACACATGCCAATATATGTACCTTTTTACATGGCCTTATAAGTACCATACATATGCTCGTGTAAATGCCATATATATGCCCATATAAGTATAATCCATGTGCCGTTTTAAGTACCATACATATGCATTTATAAGTATCATACATATGCCTTTATAAGTACCATAGATATGCCGTTATAAATATCAGACATATGTCTTTATAAGTACCATACATATCTTTAAATGTACCTTACATAAGTGCCATACATATGTCAATTTAAGTACCATATATATACCCATATAAGTACCATACATATACCCATATAAGTACCATACGTATATGTTTAAAAGTACCGAACTTTTATCTTTATTAGTACCATACATATGCTATTATATGTACCATACATAAACCATATAATTATCATACATATGCTATTATAAGTACCATACATTTGGCATTATAAGTGCAATACATATGCCATTATAAGTACCATACAAATGACCATAAATTTACCATTCAAAATAATCTCTAAGCAAAGGAATAATATAGAAATTACTTTATTTTCATTACCCATTTTTTAATTAGCTGTTTATAATTATTATTACATGTTTTTCAACTCATTTTCCCTAATAATTTGTTGAGAAAACACGATGATATATCTGATATTTGAGATGGCTGTATCTCGGTAAATATGGGTGTTTGGGCCTTGATATTGAAAATTAGCAAAGAAAGCCTTTACAGAAAGAAATGTAAATTGCTGTGGTAAACACAATGGTACCATTTTCAAAACGATTCTATGGCTGGTTTTGATTTTGAGTTTTGAGAAAAATGACGATTTCGCCCGGGCTGCGATTCTTTCCTGGCAAACGGCTGTGTGGCAGAAAATGTAAGCTCCTCGACAAAGTGACGTACTGTCCCGTTTTCTGAGTTTGGTCCTCTGGTAGGTTAGGATAGGACACTTACAATTTACCGTTTTCTTGACGTTAGGAAACATTAGGAGTACCATATAAGTACCATACACATGCCCATATAAGTACCATACACATGCCAATATATGTACCTTTTTACATGGCCTTATAAGTACCATACATATGCTCGTGTAAATGCCATATATATGCCCATATAAGTATAATCCATGTGCCGTTTTAAGTACCATACATATGCATTTATAAGTATCATACATATGCCTTTATAAGTACCATAGATATGCCGTTATAAATATCAGACATATGTCTTTATAAGTACCATACATATCTTTAAATGTACCTTACATAAGTGCCATACATATGTCAATTTAAGTACCATATATATACCCATATAAGTACCATACATATACCCATATAAGTACCATACGTATATGTTTAAAAGTACCGAACTTTTATCTTTATTAGTACCATACATATGCTATTATATGTACCATACATAAACCATATAATTATCATACATATGCTATTATAAGTACCATACATTTGGCATTATAAGTGCAATACATATGCCATTATAAGTACCATACAAATGACCATAAATTTACCATTCAAAATAATCTCTAAGCAAAGGAATAATATAGAAATTACTTTATTTTCATTACCCATTTTTTAATTAGCTGTTTATAATTATTATTACATGTTTTTCAACTCATTTTCCCTAATAATTTGTTGAGAAAACACGATGATATATCTGATATTTGAGATGGCTGTATCTCGGTAAATATGGGTGTTTGGGCCTTGATATTGAAAATTAGCAAAGAAAGCCTTTACAGAAAGAAATGTAAATTGCTGTGGTAAACACAATGGTACCATTTTCAAAACGATTCTATGGCTGGTTTTGATTTTGAGTTTTGAGAAAAATGACGATTTCGCCCGGGCTGCGATTCTTTCCTGGCAAACGGCTGTGTGGCAGAAAATGTAAGCTCCTCGACAAAGTGACGTACTGTCCCGTTTTCTGAGTTTGGTCCTCTGGTAGGTTAGGATAGGACACTTACAATTTACCGTTTTCTTGACGTTAGGAAACATTAGGAGTACCATATAAGTACCATACACATGCCCATATAAGTACCATACACATGCCAATATATGTACCTTTTACATGGCCTTATAAGTACCATACATATGCTCGTGTAAATGCCATATATATGCCCATATAAGTATAATCCATGTGCCGTTTTAAGTACCATACATATGCATTTATAAGTATCATACATATGCCTTTATAAGTACCATAGATATGCCGTTATAAATATCAGACATATGTCTTTATAAGTACCATACATATCTTTAAATGTACCTTACATAAGTGCCATACATATGTCAATTTAAGTACCATATATATACCCATATAAGTACCATACATATACCCATATAAGTACCATACGTATATGTTTAAAAGTACCGAACTTTTATCTTTATTAGTACCATACATATGCTATTATATGTACCATACATAAACCATATAATTATCATACATATGCTATTATAAGTACCATACATTTGGCATTATAAGTGCAATACATATGCCATTATAAGTACCATACAAATGACCATAAATTTACCATTCAAAATAATCTCTAAGCAAAGGAATAATATAGAAATTACTTTATTTTCATTACCCATTTTTTAATTAGCTGTTTATAATTATTATTACATGTTTTTCAACTCATTTTCCCTAATAATTTGTTGAGAAAACACGATGATATATCTGATATTTGAGATGGCTGTATCTCGGTAAATATGGGTGTTTGGGCCTTGATATTGAAAATTAGCAAAGAAAGCCTTTACAGAAAGAAATGTAAATTGCTGTGGTAAACACAATGGTACCATTTTCAAAACGATTCTATGGCTGGTTTTGATTTTGAGTTTTGAGAAAAATGACGATTTCGCCCGGGCTGCGATTCTTTCCTGGCAAACGGCTGTGTGGCAGAAAATGTAAGCTCCTCGACAAAGTGACGTACTGTCCCGTTTTCTGAGTTTGGTCCTCTGGTAGGTTAGGATAGGACACTTACAATTTACCGTTTTCTTGACGTTAGGAAACATTAGGAGTACCATATAAGTACCATACACATGCCCATATAAGTACCATACACATGCCAATATATGTACCTTTTTACATGGCCTTATAAGTACCATACATATGCTCGTGTAAATGCCATATATATGCCCATATAAGTATAATCCATGTGCCGTTTTAAGTACCATACATATGCATTTATAAGTATCATACATATGCCTTTATAAGTACCATAGATATGCCGTTATAAATATCAGACATATGTCTTTATAAGTACCATACATATCTTTAAATGTACCTTACATAAGTGCCATACATATGTCAATTTAAGTACCATATATATACTCATATAAGTACCATACATATACCCATATAAGTACCATACGTATATGTTTAAAAGTACCGAACTTTTATCTTTATTAGTACCATACATATGCTATTATATGTACCATACATAAACCATATAATTATCATACATATGCTATTATAAGTACCATACATTTGGCATTATAAGTGCAATACATATGCCATTATAAGTACCATACAAATGACCATAAATTTACCATTCAAAATAATCTCTAAGCAAAGGAATAATATAGAAATTACTTTATTTTCATTACCCATTTTTTAATTAGCTGTTTATAATTATTATTACATGTTTTTCAACTCATTTTCCCTAATAATTTGTTGAGAAAACACGATGATATATCTGATATTTGAGATGGCTGTATCTCGGTAAATATGGGTGTTTGGGCCTTGATATTGAAAATTAGCAAAGAAAGCCTTTACAGAAAGAAATGTAAATTGCTGTGGTAAACACAATGGTACCATTTTCAAAACGATTCTATGGCTGGTTTTGATTTTGAGTTTTGAGAAAAATGACGATTTCGCCCGGGCTGCGATTCTTTCCTGGCAAACGGCTGTGTGGCAGAAAATGTAAGCTCCTCGACAAAGTGACGTACTGTCCCGTTTTCTGAGTTTGGTCCTCTGGTAGGTTAGGATAGGACACTTACAATTTACCGTTTTCTTGACGTTAGGAAACATTAGGAGTACCATATAAGTACCATACACATGCCCATATAAGTACCATACACATGCCAATATATGTACCTTTTACATGGCCTTATAAGTACCATACATATGCTCGTGTAAATGCCATATATATGCCCATATAAGTATAATCCATGTGCCGTTTTAAGTACCATACATATGCATTTATAAGTATCATACATATGCCTTTATAAGTACCATAGATATGCCGTTATAAATATCAGACATATGTCTTTATAAGTACCATACATATCTTTAAATGTACCTTACATAAGTGCCATACATATGTCAATTTAAGTACCATATATATACCCATATAAGTACCATACATATACCCATATAAGTACCATACGTATATGTTTAAAAGTACCGAACTTTTATCTTTATTAGTACCATACATATGCTATTATATGTACCATACATAAACCATATAATTATCATACATATGCTATTATAAGTACCATACATTTGGCATTATAAGTGCAATACATATGCCATTATAAGTACCATACAAATGACCATAAATTTACCATTCAAAATAATCTCTAAGCAAAGGAATAATATAGAAATTACTTTATTTTCATTACCCATTTTTTAATTAGCTGTTTATAATTATTATTACATGTTTTTCAACTCATTTTCCCTAATAATTTGTTGAGAAAACACGATGATATATCTGATATTTGAGATGGCTGTATCTCGGTAAATATGGGTGTTTGGGCCTTGATATTGAAAATTAGCAAAGAAAGCCTTTACAGAAAGAAATGTAAATTGCTGTGGTAAACACAATGGTACCATTTTCAAAAACGATTCTATGGCTGGTTTTGATTTTGAGTTTTGAGAAAAATGACGATTTCGCCCGGGCTGCGATTCTTTCCTGGCAAACGGCTGTGTGGCAGAAAATGTAAGCTCCTCGACAAAGTGACGTACTGTCCCGTTTTCTGAGTTTGGTCCTCTGGTAGGTTAGGATAGGACACTTACAATTTACCGTTTTCTTGACGTTAGGAAACATTAGGAGTACCATATAAGTACCATACACATGCCCATATAAGTACCATACACATGCCAATATATGTACCTTTTACATGGCCTTATAAGTACCATACATATGCTCGTGTAAATGCCATATATATGCCCATATAAGTATAATCCATGTGCCGTTTTAAGTACCATACATATGCATTTATAAGTATCATACATATGCCTTTATAAGTACCATAGATATGCCGTTATAAATATCAGACATATGTCTTTATAAGTACCATACATATCTTTAAATGTACCTTACATAAGTGCCATACATATGTCAATTTAAGTACCATATATATACTCATATAAGTACCATACATATACCCATATAAGTACCATACGTATATGTTTAAAAGTACCGAACTTTTATCTTTATTAGTACCATACATATGCTATTATATGTACCATACATAAACCATATAATTATCATACATATGCTATTATAAGTACCATACATTTGGCATTATAAGTGCAATACATATGCCATTATAAGTACCATACAAATGACCATAAATTTACCATTCAAAATAATCTCTAAGCAAAGGAATAATATAGAAATTACTTTATTTTCATTACCCATTTTTAATTAGCTGTTTATAATTATTATTACATGTTTTTCAACTCATTTTCCCTAATAATTTGTTGAGAAAACACGATGATATATCTGATATTTGAGATGGCTGTATCTCGGTAAATATGGGTGTTTGGGCCTTGATATTGAAAATTAGCAAAGAAAGCCTTTACAGAAAGAAATGTAAATTGCTGTGGTAAACACAATGGTACCATTTTCAAAACGATTCTATGGCTGGTTTTGATTTTGAGTTTTGAGAAAAATGACGATTTCGCCCGGGCTGCGATTCTTTCCTGGCAAACGGCTGTGTGGCAGAAAATGTAAGCTCCTCGACAAAGTGACGTACTGTCCCGTTTTCTGAGTTTGGTCCTCTGGTAGGTTAGGATAGGACACTTACAATTTACCGTTTTCTTGACGTTAGGAAACATTAGGAGTACCATATAAGTACCATACACATGCCCATATAAGTACCATACACATGCCAATATATGTACCTTTTACATGGCCTTATAAGTACCATACATATGCTCGTGTAAATGCCATATATATGCCCATATAAGTATAATCCATGTGCCGTTTTAAGTACCATACATATGCATTTATAAGTATCATACATATGCCTTTATAAGTACCATAGATATGCCGTTATAAATATCAGACATATGTCTTTATAAGTACCATACATATCTTTAAATGTACCTTACATAAGTGCCATACATATGTCAATTTAAGTACCATATATATACCCATATAAGTACCATACATATACCCATATAAGTACCATACGTATATGTTTAAAAGTACCGAACTTTTATCTTTATTAGTACCATACATATGCTATTATATGTACCATACATAAACCATATAATTATCATACATATGCTATTATAAGTACCATACATTTGGCATTATAAGTGCAATACATATGCCATTATAAGTACCATACAAATGACCATAAATTTACCATTCAAAATAATCTCTAAGCAAAGGAATAATATAGAAATTACTTTATTTTCATTACCCATTTTTTAATTAGCTGTTTATAATTATTATTACATGTTTTTCAACTCATTTTCCCTAATAATTTGTTGAGAAAACACGATGATATATCTGATATTTGAGATGGCTGTATCTCGGTAAATATGGGTGTTTGGGCCTTGATATTGAAAATTAGCAAAGAAAGCCTTTACAGAAAGAAATGTAAATTGCTGTGGTAAACACAATGGTACCATTTTCAAAACGATTCTATGGCTGGTTTTGATTTTGAGTTTTGAGAAAAATGACGATTTCGCCCGGGCTGCGATTCTTTCCTGGCAAACGGCTGTGTGGCAGAAAATGTAAGCTCCTCGACAAAGTGACGTACTGTCCCGTTTTCTGAGTTTGGTCCTCTGGTAGGTTAGGATAGGACACTTACAATTTACCGTTTTCTTGACGTTAGGAAACATTAGGAGTACCATATAAGTACCATACACATGCCCATATAAGTACCATACACATGCCAATATATGTACCTTTTACATGGCCTTATAAGTACCATACATATGCTCGTGTAAATGCCATATATATGCCCATATAAGTATAATCCATGTGCCGTTTTAAGTACCATACATATGCATTTATAAGTATCATACATATGCCTTTATAAGTACCATAGATATGCCGTTATAAATATCAGACATATGTCTTTATAAGTACCATACATATCTTTAAATGTACCTTACATAAGTGCCATACATATGTCAATTTAAGTACCATATATATACCCATATAAGTACCATACATATACCCATATAAGTACCATACGTATATGTTTAAAAGTACCGAACTTTTATCTTTATTAGTACCATACATATGCTATTATATGTACCATACATAAACCATATAATTATCATACATATGCTATTATAAGTACCATACATTTGGCATTATAAGTGCAATACATATGCCATTATAAGTACCATACAAATGGCCATAAATTTACCATTCAAAATAATCTCTAAGCAAAGGAATAATATAGAAATTACTTTATTTTCATTACCCATTTTTGAATTAGCTGTTTATAATTATTATTACATGTTTTTCAACTCATTTTCCCTAATAATTTGTTGAGAAAACACGATGATATATCTGATATTTGAGATGGCTGTATCTCGGTAAATATGGGTGTTTGGGCCTTGATATTGAAAATTAGCAAAGAAAGCCTTTACAGAAAGAAATGTAAATTGCTGTGGTAAACACAATGGTACCATTTTCAAAACGATTCTATGGCTGGTTTTGATTTTGAGTTTTGAGAAAAATGACGATTTCGCCCGGGCTGCGATTCTTTCCTGGCAAACGGCTGTGTGGCAGGAAAATGTAAGCTCCTCGACAAAGTGACGTACTGTCCCGTTTTCTGAGTTTGGTCCTCTGGTAGGTTAGGATAGGACCACTTACAATTTACCGTTTTCTTGACGTTAGGAAACATTAGGAGTACCATATAAGTACCATACACATGCCCATATAAGTACCATACACATGCCAATATATGTACCTTTTACATGGCCTTATAAGTACCATACATATGCTCGTGTAAATGCCATATATATGCCCATATAAGTATAATCCATGTGCCGTTTTAAGTACCATACATATGCATTTATAAGTATCATACATATGCCTTTATAAGTACCATAGATATGCCGTTATAAATATCAGACATATGTCTTTATAAGTACCATACATATCTTTAAATGTACCTTACATAAGTGCCATACATATGTCAATTTAAGTACCATATATATACCCATATAAGTACCATACATATACCCATATAAGTACCATACGTATATGTTTAAAAGTACCGAACTTTTATCTTTATTAGTACCATACATATGCTATTATATGTACCATACATAAACCATATAATTATCATACATATGCTATTATAAGTACCATACATTTGGCATTATAAGTGCAATACATATGCCATTATAAGTACCATACAAATGGCCATAAATTTACCATTCAAAATAATCTCTAAGCAAAGGAATAATATAGAAATTACTTTATTTTCATTACCCATTTTTGAATTAGCTGTTTATAATTATTATTACATGTTTTTCAACTCATTTTCCCTAATAATTTGTTGAGAAAACACGATGATATATCTGATATTTGAGATGGCTGTATCTCGGTAAATATGGGTGTTTGGGCCTTGATATTGAAAATTAGCAAAGAAAGCCTTTACAGAAAGAAATGTAAATTGCTGTGGTAAACACAATGGTACCATTTTCAAAACGATTCTATGGCTGGTTTTGATTTTGAGTTTTGAGAAAATGACGATTTCGCCCGGGCTGCGATTCTTTCCTGGCAAACGGCTGTGTGGCAGAAAATGTAAGCTCCTCGACAAAGTGACGTACTGTCCCGTTTTCTGAGTTTGGTCCTCTGGTAGGTTAGGATAGGACACTTACAATTTACCGTTTTCTTGACGTTAGGAAACATTAGGAGTACCATATAAGTACCATACACATGCCCATATAAGTACCATACACATGCCAATATATGTACCTTTTACATGGCCTTATAAGTACCATACATATGCTCGTGTAAATGCCATATATATGCCCATATAAGTATAATCCATGTGCCGTTTTAAGTACCATACATATGCATTTATAAGTATCATACATATGCCTTTATAAGTACCATAGATATGCCGTTATAAATATCAGACATATGTCTTTATAAGTACCATACATATCTTTAAATGTACCTTACATAAGTGCCATACATATGTCAATTTAAGTACCATATATATACCCATATAAGTACCATACATATACCCATATAAGTACCATACGTATATGTTTAAAAGTACCGAACTTTTATCTTTATTAGTACCATACATATGCTATTATATGTACCATACATAAACCATATAATTATCATACATATGCTATTATAAGTACCATACATTTGGCATTATAAGTGCAATACATATGCCATTATAAGTACCATACAAATGGCCATAAATTTACCATTCAAAATAATCTCTAAGCAAAGGAATAATATAGAAATTACTTTATTTTCATTACCCATTTTTGAATTAGCTGTTTATAATTATTATTACATGTTTTTCAACTCATTTTCCCTAATAATTTGTTGAGAAAACACGATGATATATCTGATATTTGAGATGGCTGTATCTCGGTAAATATGGGTGTTTGGGCCTTGATATTGAAAATTAGCAAAGAAAGCCTTTACAGAAAGAAATGTAAATTGCTGTGGTAAACACAATGGTACCATTTTCAAAACGATTCTATGGCTGGTTTTGATTTTGAGTTTTGAGAAAAATGACGATTTCGCCCGGGCTGCGATTCTTTCCTGGCAAACGGCTGTGTGGCAGAAAATGTAAGCTCCTCGACAAAGTGACGTACTGTCCCGTTTTCTGAGTTTGGTCCTCTGGTAGGTTAGGATAGGACACTTACAATTTACCGTTTTCTTGACGTTAGGAAACATTAGGAGTACCATATAAGTACCATACACATGCCCATATAAGTACCATACACATGCCAATATATGTACCTTTTTACATGGCCTTATAAGTACCATACATATGCTCGTGTAAATGCCATATATATGCCCATATAAGTATAATCCATGTGCCGTTTTAAGTACCATACATATGCATTTATAAGTATCATACATATGCCTTTATAAGTACCATAGATATGCCGTTATAAATATCAGACATATGTCTTTATAAGTACCATACATATCTTTAAATGTACCTTACATAAGTGCCATACATATGTCAATTTAAGTACCATATATATACCCATATAAGTACCATACATATACCCATATAAGTACCATACGTATATGTTTAAAAGTACCGAACTTTTATCTTTATTAGTACCATACATATGCTATTATATGTACCATACATAAACCATATAATTATCATACATATGCTATTATAAGTACCATACATTTGGCATTATAAGTGCAATACATATGCCATTATAAGTACCATACAAATGACCATAAATTTACCATTCAAAATAATCTCTAAGCAAAGGAATAATATAGAAATTACTTTATTTTCATTACCCATTTTTGAATTAGCTGTTTATAATTATTATTACATGTTTTTCAACTCATTTTCCCTAATAATTTGTTGAGAAAACACGATGATATATCTGATATTTGAGATGGCTGTATCTCGGTAAATATGGGTGTTTGGGCCTTGATATTGAAAATTAGCAAAGAAAGCCTTTACAGAAAGAAATGTAAATTGCTGTGGTAAACACAATGGTACCATTTTCAAAACGATTCTATGGCTGGTTTTGATTTTGAGTTTTGAGAAAAATGACGATTTCGCCCGGGCTGCGATTCTTTCCTGGCAAACGGCTGTGTGGCAGAAAATGTAAGCTCCTCGACAAAGTGACGTACTGTCCCGTTTTCTGAGTTTGGTCCTCTGGTAGGTTAGGATAGGACACTTACAATTTACCGTTTTCTTGACGTTAGGAAACATTAGGAGTACCATATAAGTACCATACACATGCCCATATAAGTACCATACACATGCCAATATATGTACCTTTTACATGGCCTTATAAGTACCATACATATGCTCGTGTAAATGCCATATATATGCCCATATAAGTATAATCCATGTGCCGTTTTAAGTACCATACATATGCATTTATAAGTATCATACATATGCCTTTTATAAGTACCATAGATATGCCGTTATAAATATCAGACATATGTCTTTATAAGTACCATACATATCTTTAAATGTACCTTACATAAGTGCCATACATATGTCAATTTAAGTACCATATATATACCCATATAAGTACCATACATATACCATATAAGTACCATACGTATATGTTTAAAAGTACCGAACTTTTATCTTTATTAGTACCATACATATGCTATTATATGTACCATACATAAACCATATAATTATCATACATATGCTATTATAAGTACCATACATTTGGCATTATAAGTGCAATACATATGCCATTATAAGTACCATACAAATGACCATAAATTTACCATTCAAAATAATCTCTAAGCAAAGGAATAATATAGAAATTACTTTATTTTCATTACCCATTTTTGAATTAGCTGTTTATAATTATTATTACATGTTTTTCAACTCATTTTCCCTAATAATTTGTTGAGAAAACACGATGATATATCTGATATTTGAGATGGCTGTATCTCGGTAAATATGGGTGTTTGGGCCTTGATATTGAAAATTAGCAAAGAAAGCCTTTACAGAAAGAAATGTAAATTGCTGTGGTAAACACAATGGTACCATTTTCAAAACGATTCTATGGCTGGTTTTGATTTGAGTTTTGAGAAAAATGACGATTTCGCCCGGGCTGCGATTCTTTCCTGGCAAACGGCTGTGTGGCAGAAAATGTAAGCTCCTCGACAAAGTGACGTACTGTCCCGTTTTTCTGAGTTTGGTCCTCTGGTAGGTTAGGATAG
>NW_027190562.1:0-33599 GCF_040958095.1 Procambarus clarkii
TTTTCGTCAAGCCACTGTCAATGTGAGAGAACTCGTGTCCAGCTTATAAGCCTATACTTGCATAAACCACAAGGGAAGATTAACAATCTTTGGACAACACCCACCAGTGAGACTCGAACCCAGAAAGCACAACTACCTTCCAGTAGCTGCCATAACTAGTATGCTTTAACCCACTACACCATCAGACCCTACAAAAGTAGTTGAGAATTCGAGATATATATATGTCAAACATCTCCACTTCCCGAGGGCACCAGATGAGTGTGGGGTCAGTCTGCATTTTTCGTCAAGCCACTGTCAATGTGAGAGAACTCGTGTTCAGCTTATAAGCCTATACTTGCATAAACCACAAGGGAAGATTAACAATCTTTGGACAACACCCACCAGTGAGACTCGAACCCAGAAAGGACAACTACCTTCCAGTAGCTGCCATAACTAGTATGCTTTAACCCACTACACCATCAGACCCTACAAAAGAAGTTGAGAATTCGAAATATATATATCTCAAACATCTCCACTTCCCGAGGGCACCAGATGAGTGTGGGGTCAGTGTGCATTTTTCGTCAACCCACTGTCAATGTGAGAGAACTCGTGTCCAGCTTTTAAGCCTATACTTGCATAAACCACAAGGGAAGATTAACAATCTTTGGACAACACCCACCAGTGAGACTCGAACCCAGAAAGCACAACTACCTTCCAGTAGCTGCCATAACTAGTATGCTTTAACCCACTACACCATCAGACCCTACAAAAGAAGTTGAGAATTCGAGATATATATATCTCAAACATCTCCACTTCCCGAGGGCACCAGATGAGTGTGGGGTCAGTGTGCATTTTTCGTCAAGCCACTGTCAATGTGAGAGAACTCGTGTCCAGCTTATAAGCCTATACTTGCATAAACCACAAGGGAAGATTAACAATCTTTGG
Source organism: Procambarus clarkii (assembly GCF_040958095.1). Classification (NCBI taxonomy): domain Eukaryota; kingdom Metazoa; phylum Arthropoda; class Malacostraca; order Decapoda; family Cambaridae; genus Procambarus; species Procambarus clarkii. The sequence goes on from NW_027190562.1 coordinate 925, forward strand.
ACAACACCCACCAGTGAGACTCGAACCATAGAAAGCACAACTACTTTCCAGTAGCTGCCATAACTAGTATGCTTTAACCCACTACACCATCAGACCCTACAAAAGAAGATGAGAATTCGAGATATATATATCTCAAACATCTCCACTTCCCGAGGGCACCAGATGAGTGTGGGGTCAGTCTGCATTTTTCGTCAAGCCACTGTCAATGTGAGAGAACTCGTGTCCAGCTTATAAGCCTATACTTGCATAAACCACAAGGGAAGATTAACAATCTTTGGACAACACCCACCAGTGAGACTCGAACCCAGAAAGTACAACTACCTTCCAGTAGCTGCCATAACTAGTATGCTTTAACCCACTACACCATCAGACCCTACAAGAGTAGTTGAGAATTCGAGATATATATATCTCAAACATCTCCACTTCCCGAGGGCACCAGATGAGTGTGGGGTCAGTTTGCATTTTTCGTCAAGCCACTGTCAATGTGAGAGAACTCGTGTCCAGCTTATAAGCCTATACTTGCATAAACCACAAGGGAAGATTAACAATCTTTTTACAACACCCACCAGTGAGACTCGAACCCAGAAAGCACAACTACCTTCCAGTAGCTGCCATAACTAGTATGCTTTAACCCACTACACCATCAGACCCTACAAAAGAAGTTGAGAATTCGAGATATATATAAGTCAAACATCTCCACTTCCCGAGGGCACCAGATGAGTGTGGGGTCAGTCTGCATTTTTCGTCAAGCCACTGTCAATGAGAGAGAACTCGTGTCCAGCTTATAAGCCTATACTTGCATAAACCACAAGGGAAGATTAACAATCTTTGGACAACACCCACCAGTGAGACTCGAACCCAGAAAGCACAACTACCTTCCAGTAGCTGCCATAACTAGTATGCTTTAACCCACTACACCATCAGACCCTACAAGAGAAGTTGAGAATTCGAGATATATATATCTCAAACATCTCCACTTCCCGAGGGCACCAGATGAGTGTGGGGTCAGTCTGCATTTTTCGTCAAGCCACTGTTAATGTGAGAGAACTCGTGTCCAGCTTATAAGCCTATACTTGCATAAATTATAAGGGAAGATTAACAATCTTTGGACAACACCCACCAGTGAGACTCGAACCCAGAAAGCACAACTACCTTCCAGTAGCTGCCATAACTAGTATGCTTTAACCCACTACACCATCAGACCCTACAAAAGAAGTTGAGAATTCGAGATATATATATCTCAAACATCTCCACTTCCCGAGGGCACCAGATGAGTGTGGGGTCAGTGTGCATTTTTCGTCAAGCCACTGTCAATGTGAGAGAACTCGTGTCCAGCTTATAAGCCTATACTTGCATAAACCACAAGGGAAGATTAACAATCTTTGGACAACACCCACCAGTGAGACTCGAACCCAGAAAGCACAACTACCTTCCAGTAGCTGCCATAACTAGTATGCTTTAACCCATTACACCATCAGACCCTACAAAAGTAGTTGAGAATTCGAGATATATATATGTCAAACATCTCCACTTCCCGAGGGCACCAGATGAGTGTGGGGTCAGTCTGCATTTTTCGTCAAGCCACTGTCAATGTGAGAGAACTCGTGTTCAGCTTATAAGCCTATACTTGCATAAACCACAAGGGAAGATTAACAATCTTTGGACAACACCCACCAGTGAGACTCGAACCCAGAAAGCACAACTACCTTCTAGTAGCTGCCATAACTAGTATGCTTTAACCCACTACACCATCAGACCCTACAAAAGAAGTTGAGAATTCGAGATATATATATGTCAAACATCTCCACTTCCCGAGGGCACCAGATGAGTGTGGGGTCAGTCTGCATTTTTCGTCAAGCCACTGTCAATGAGAGAGAACTCGTGTCCAGCTTATAAGCCTATACTTGCATAAACCACAAGGGAAGATTAACAATCTTTGGACAACACCCACCAGTGAGACTCGAACCCAGAAAGCACAACTACCTTCCAGTAGCTGCCATAACTAGTATGCTTTAACCCACTACACCATCAGACCCTACAAGAGAAGTTGAGAATTCGAGATATATATATCTCAAACATCTCCACTTCCCGAGGGCACCAGATGAGTGTGGGGTCAGTCTGCATTTTTCGTCAAGCCACTGTTAATGTGAGAGAACTCGTGTCCAGCTTATAAGCCTATACTTGCATAAATTATAAGGGAAGATTAACAATCTTTGGACAACACCCACCAGTGAGACTCGAACCCAGAAAGCACAACTACCTTCCAGTAGCTGCCATAACTAGTATGCTTTAACCCACTACACCATCAGACCCTACAAAAGAAGTTGAGAATTCGAGATATATATATCTCAAACATCTCCACTTCCCGAGGGCACCAGATGAGTGTGGGGTCAGTGTGCATTTTTCGTCAAGCCACTGTCAATGTGAGAGAACTCGTGTCCAGCTTATAAGCCTATACTTGCATAAACCACAAGGGAAGATTAACAATCTTTGGACAACACCCACCAGTGAGACTCGAACCCAGAAAGCACAACTACCTTCCAGTAGCTGCCATAACTAGTATGCTTTAACCCACTACACCATCAGACCCTACAAAAGTAGTTGAGAATTCGAGATATATATATGTCAAACATCTCCACTTCCCGAGGGCACCAGATGAGTGTGGGGTCAGTCTGCATTTTTCGTCAAGCCACTGTCAATGTGAGAGAACTCGTGTTCAGCTTATAAGCCTATACTTGCATAAACCACAAGGGAAGATTAACAATCTTTGGACAACACCCACCAGTGAGACTCGAACCCAGAAAGGACAACTACCTTCCAGTAGCTGCCATAACTAGTATGCTTTAACCCACTACACCATCAGACCCTACAAAAGAAGTTGAGAATTCGAGATATATATATCTCAAACATCTCCACTTCCCGAGGGCACCAGATGAGTGTGGGGTCAGTGTGCATTTTTCGTCAACCCACTGTCAATGTGAGAGAACTCGTGTCCAGCTTTTAAGCCTATACTTGCATAAACCACAAGGGAAGATTAACAATCTTTGGACAACACCCACCAGTGAGACTCGAACCCAGAAAGCACAACTACCTTCCAGTAGCTGCCATAACTAGTATGCTTTAACCCACTACACCATCAGACCCTACAAAAGAAGTTGAGAATTCGAGATATATATATCTCAAACATCTCCACTTCCCGAGGGCACCAGATGAGTGTGGGGTCAGTGTGCATTTTTCGTCAAGCCACTGTCAATGTGAGAGAACTCGTGTCCAGCTTATAAGCCTATACTTGCATAAACCACAAGGGAAGATTAACAATCTTTGGACAACACCCACCAGTGAGACTCGAACCCAGAAAGCACAACTACCTTCCAGTAGCTGCCATAACTAGTATGCTTTAACCCATTACACCATCAGACCCTACAAAAGTAGTTGAGAATTCGAGATATATATATGTCAAACATCTCCACTTCCCGAGGGCACCAGATGAGTGTGGGGTCAGTCTGCATTTTTCGTCAAGCCACTGTCAATGTGAGAGAACTCGTGTTCAGCTTATAAGCCTATACTTGCATAAACCACAAGGGAAGATTAACAATCTTTGGACAACACCCACCAGTGAGACTCGAACCCAGAAAGCACAACTACCTTCTAGTAGCTGCCATAACTAGTATGCTTTAACCCACTACACCATCAGACCCTACAAAAGAAGTTGAGAATTCGAGATATATATATGTCAAACATCTCCACTTCCCGAGGGCACCAGATGAGTGTGGGGTCAGTCTGCATTTTTCGTCAAGCCACTGTCAATGAGAGAGAACTCGTGTCCAGCTTATAAGCCTATACTTGCATAAACCACAAGGGAAGATTAACAATCTTTGGACAACACCCACCAGTGAGACTCGAACCCAGAAAGCACAACTACCTTCCAGTAGCTGCCATAACTAGTATGCTTTAACCCACTACACCATCAGACCCTACAAGAGAAGTTGAGAATTCGAGATATATATATCTCAAACATCTCCACTTCCCGAGGGCACCAGATGAGTGTGGGGTCAGTCTGCATTTTTCGTCAAGCCACTGTTAATGTGAGAGAACTCGTGTCCAGCTTATAAGCCTATACTTGCATAAATTATAAGGGAAGATTAACAATCTTTGGACAACACCCACCAGTGAGACTCGAACCCAGAAAGCACAACTACCTTCCAGTAGCTGCCATAACTAGTATGCTTTAACCCACTACACCATCAGACCCTACAAAAGAAGTTGAGAATTCGAGATATATATATCTCAAACATCTCCACTTCCCGAGGGCACCAGATGAGTGTGGGGTCAGTGTGCATTTTTCGTCAAGCCACTGTCAATGTGAGAGAACTCGTGTCCAGCTTATAAGCCTATACTTGCATAAACCACAAGGGAAGATTAACAATCTTTGGACAACACCCACCAGTGAGACTCGAACCCAGAAAGCACAACTACCTTCCAGTAGCTGCCATAACTAGTATGCTTTAACCCACTACACCATCAGACCCTACAAAAGTAGTTGAGAATTCGAGATATATATATGTCAAACATCTCCACTTCCCGAGGGCACCAGATGAGTGTGGGGTCAGTCTGCATTTTTCGTCAAGCCACTGTCAATGTGAGAGAACTCGTGTTCAGCTTATAAGCCTATACTTGCATAAACCACAAGGGAAGATTAACAATCTTTGGACAACACCCACCAGTGAGACTCGAACCCAGAAAGGACAACTACCTTCCAGTAGCTGCCATAACTAGTATGCTTTAACCCACTACACCATCAGACCCTACAAAAGAAGTTGAGAATTCGAGATATATATATCTCAAACATCTCCACTTCCCGAGGGCACCAGATGAGTGTGGGGTCAGTGTGCATTTTTCGTCAACCCACTGTCAATGTGAGAGAACTCGTGTCCAGCTTTTAAGCCTATACTTGCATAAACCACAAGGGAAGATTAACAATCTTTGGACAACACCCACCAGTGAGACTCGAACCCAGAAAGCACAACTACCTTCCAGTAGCTGCCATAACTAGTATGCTTTAACCCACTACACCATCAGACCCTACAAAAGAAGTTGAGAATTCGAGATATATATATCTCAAACATCTCCACTTCCCGAGGGCACCAGATGAGTGTGGGGTCAGTGTGCATTTTTCGTCAAGCCACTGTCAATGTGAGAGAACTCGTGTCCAGCTTATAAGCCTATACTTGCATAAACCACAAGGGAAGATTAACAATCTTTGGACAACACCCACCAGTGAGACTCGAACATAGAAAGCACAACTACTTTCCAGTAGCTGCCATAACTAGTATGCTTTAACCCACTACACCATCAGACCCTACAAAAGAAGATGAGAATTCGAGATATATATATCTCAAACATCTCCACTTCCCGAGGGCACCAGATGAGTGTGGGGTCAGTCTGCATTTTTCGTCAAGCCACTGTCAATGTGAGAGAACTCGTGTCCAGCTTATAAGCCTATACTTGCATAAACCACAAGGGAAGATTAACAATCTTTGGACAACACCCACCAGTGAGACTCGAACCCAGAAAGTACAACTACCTTCCAGTAGCTGCCATAACTAGTATGCTTTAACCCACTACACCATCAGACCCTACAAGAGTAGTTGAGAATTCGAGATATATATATCTCAAACATCTCCACTTCCCGAGGGCACCAGATGAGTGTGGGGTCAGTTTGCATTTTTCGTCAAGCCACTGTCAATGTGAGAGAACTCGTGTCCAGCTTATAAGCCTATACTTGCATAAACCACAAGGGAAGATTAACAATCTTTTTACAACACCCACCAGTGAGACTCGAACCCAGAAAGCACAACTACCTTCCAGTAGCTGCCATAACTAGTATGCTTTAACCCACTACACCATCAGACCCTACAAAAGAAGTTGAGAATTCGAGATATATATAAGTCAAACATCTCCACTTCCCGAGGGCACCAGATGAGTGTGGGGTCAGTCTGCATTTTTCGTCAAGCCACTGTCAATGAGAGAGAACTCGTGTCCAGCTTATAAGCCTATACTTGCATAAACCACAAGGGAAGATTAACAATCTTTGGACAACACCCACCAGTGAGACTCGAACCCAGAAAGCACAACTACCTTCCAGTAGCTGCCATAACTAGTATGCTTTAACCCACTACACCATCAGACCCTACAAGAGAAGTTGAGAATTCGAGATATATATATCTCAAACATCTCCACTTCCCGAGGGCACCAGATGAGTGTGGGGTCAGTCTGCATTTTTCGTCAAGCCACTGTTAATGTGAGAGAACTCGTGTCCAGCTTATAAGCCTATACTTGCATAAATTATAAGGGAAGATTAACAATCTTTGGACAACACCCACCAGTGAGACTCGAACCCAGAAAGCACAACTACCTTCCAGTAGCTGCCATAACTAGTATGCTTTAACCCACTACACCATCAGACCCTACAAAAGAAGTTGAGAATTCGAGATATATATATCTCAAACATCTCCACTTCCCGAGGGCACCAGATGAGTGTGGGGTCAGTGTGCATTTTTCGTCAAGCCACTGTCAATGTGAGAGAACTCGTGTCCAGCTTATAAGCCTATACTTGCATAAACCACAAGGGAAGATTAACAATCTTTGGACAACACCCACCAGTGAGACTCGAACCCAGAAAGCACAACTACCTTCCAGTAGCTGCCATAACTAGTATGCTTTTACCCATTACACCATCAGACCCTACAAAAGTAGTTGAGAATTCGAGATATATATATGTCAAACATCTCCACTTCCCGAGGGCACCAGATGAGTGTGGGGTCAGTCTGCATTTTTCGTCAAGCCACTGTCAATGTGAGAGAACTCGTGTTCAGCTTATAAGCCTATACTTGCATAAACCACAAGGGAAGATTAACAATCTTTGGACAACACCCACCAGTGAGACTCGAACCCAGAAAGGACAACTACCTTCCAGTAGCTGCCATAACTAGTATGCTTTAACCCACTACACCATCAGACCCTACAAAAGAAGTTGAGAATTCGAGATATATATATCTCAAACATCTCCACTTCCCGAGGGCACCAGATGAGTGTGGGGTCAGTGTGCATTTTTCGTCAAGCCACTGTCAATGTGAGAGAACTCGTGTCCAGCTTATAAGCCTATACTTGCATAAACCACAAGGGAAGATTAACAATCTTTGGACAACACCCACCAGTGAGACTCGAACCCAGAAAGCACAACTACCTTCCAGTAGCTGCCATAACTAGTATGCTTTAACCCACTACACCATCAGACCCTACAAAAGAAGTTGAGAATTCGAGATATATATATCTCAAACATCTCCACTTCCCGAGGGCACCAGATGAGTGTGGGGTCAGTGTGCATTTTTCGTCAAGCCACTGTCAATGTGAGAGAACTCGTGTCCAGCTTATAAGCCTATACTTGCATAAACCACAAGGGAAGATTAACAATCTTTGGACAACACCCACCAGTGAGACTCGAACATAGAAAGCACAACTACTTTCCAGTAGCTGCCATAACTAGTATGCTTTAACCCACTACACCATCAGACCCTACAAAAGAAGATGAGAATTCGAGATATATATATCTCAAACATCTCCACTTCCCGAGGGCACCAGATGAGTGTGGGGTCAGTCTGCATTTTTCGTCAAGCCACTGTCAATGTGAGAGAACTCGTGTCCAGCTTATAAGCCTATACTTGCATAAACCACAAGGGAAGATTAACAATCTTTGGACAACACCCACCAGTGAGACTCGAACCCAGAAAGTACAACTACCTTCCAGTAGCTGCCATAACTAGTATGCTTTAACCCACTACACCATCAGACCCTACAAGAGTAGTTAGGAATTCGAGATATATATATCTCAAACATCTCCACTTCCCGAGGGCACCAGATGAGTGTGGGGTCAGTTTGCATTTTTCGTCAAGCCACTGTCAATGTGAGAGAACTCGTGTCCAGCTTATAAGCCTATACTTGCATAAACCACAAGGGAAGATTAACAATCTTTTTACAACACCCACCAGTGAGACTCGAACCCAGAAAGCACAACTACCTTCCAGTAGCTGCCATAACTAGTATGCTTTAACCCACTACACCATCAGACCCTACAAAAGAAGTTGAGAATTCGAGATATATATATCTCAAACATCTCCACTTCCCGAGGGCACCAGATGAGTGTGGGGTCAGTCTGCATTTTTCGTCAAGCCACTGTCAATGTGAGAGAACTCGTGTCCAGCTTATAAGCCTATACTTGCATAAACCACAAGGGAAGATTAACAATCTTTGGACAACACCCACCAGTGAGACTCGAACCCAGAAAGCACAACTACCTTCCAGTAGCTGCCATAACTAGTATGCTTTAACCCACTACACCATCAGACCCTACAAGACAAGTTGAGAATTCGAGATATATATATCTCAAACATCTCCACTTCCCGAGGGCACCAGATGAGTGTGTGGTCAGTCTGCATTTTTCGTCAAGCCACTGTTAATGTGAGAGAACTCGTGTCCAGCTTATAAGCCTATACTTGCATAAACCACAAGGGAAGATTAACAATCTTTGGACAACACCCACCAGTGAGACTCGAACCCAGAAAGCACAACTACCTTCCAGAAGCTGCCATAACTAGTATGCTTTAACCCACTACACCATCAGACCCTACAAAAGAAGTTGAGAATTCGAGATATATATATCTCAAACATCTCCACTTCCCGAGGGCACCAGATGAGTGTGGGGTCAGTCTGCATTTTTCGTCAAGCCACTGTTAATGTGAGAGAACTCGTGTCCAGCTTATAAGCCTATACTTGCAAAAACCACAAGGGAAGATTAACAATCTTTGGACAACACCCACCAGTGAGACTCGAACCCAGAAAGCACAAGTACCTTCCAGTAGCTGCCATAACTAGTATGCTTTAACCCACTACACCATCAGACCCTACAAAAGAAGTTGAGAATTCGAGATATATATATCTCAAACATCTCCACTTCCCGAGGGCACCAGATGAGTGTGGGGTCAGTCTGCATTTTTCGTCAAGCCACTGTCAATGTGAGAGAACTCGTGTCCAGCTTATAAGCCTATACTTGCATAAACCACAAGGGAAGATTAACAATCTTTGGACAACACCCACCATTGAGACTCGAACCCAGAAAGCACAACTACCTTCCAGTAGCTGCCATAACTAGTATGCTTTAACCCACTACACCATCAGACCCTACAAAAGAAGTTGAGAATTCGAGATATATATATCTCAAACATCTACACTTCCCGAGGGCACCAGATGAGTGTGGGGTCAGTCTGCATTTTTCGTCAAGCAACTGCCAATGTGAGAGAACTCGTGTCCAGCTTATAAGCCTATACTTGCATAAACCACAAGGGTGATTAACAATCTTTGGACAACACCCACCAGTGAGTCTCGAACCCAGAAAGCACAACTACCTTCCAGTAGCTGCCATAACTAGTATGCTTTAACCCACTACACCATCAGACCCTACAAAAGTAGTTGAGAATTCGAGATATATATATCTCAAACATCTCCACTTCCCGAGGGCACCAGATGAGTGTGGGGTCAGTCTGCATTTTTCGTCAAGCCACTGTCAATGTGAGAAAATTCGTGTCCAGCTTATAAGCCTATACTTGCATAAACCACAAGGGAAGATTAACAATCTTTGGACAACACCCACCAGTGAGACTCGAACCCAGAAAGCACAACTACCTTCCAGTAGCTGCCATAACTAGTATGCTTTAACCCACTACACCATCAGACCCTACAAAAGAAGTTGAGAATTCGATATATATATATCTCAAACATCTCCACTTCCCGAGGGCACCAGATGAGTATGGGGTCAGTCTGCATTTTTCGTCAAGCCACTGTCAACGTGAGAGAACTCGTGTCCAGCTTATAAGCCTATACTTGCATAAACCACAAGGGAAGATTAACAATCTTTGGACAACACCCACCAGTGAGACTCGAACCGAGAAAGCACAACTACCTTCCAGTAGCTGCCATAACTAGTATGCTTTAACCCACTACACCATCAGACCCTACAAAAGAAGTTGAGAATTCGAGATATATATATCTCAAACATCTCCTCTTCCCGAGGGCACCAGATGAGTGTGGGGTCAGTCTGCATTTTTCGTCAAGCCACTGTCAATGTGAGAGAACTCGGGTCCAGATTATAAGCCTATACTTGCATAAACCACAAGGGAAGATTAACAATCTTTGGACAACACCCACCAGTGAGACTCGAACCCAGAAAGCACAACTACCTTCCAGTAGCTGCCATAACTAGTATGCTTTAACCCACTACACCATCAGACCCTACAAAAGAAGTTGAGAATTCGAGATATATATATCTCAAACATCTCCTCTTCCCGAGGGCACCAGATGAGTGTGGGGTCAGTCTGCATTTTTCGTCAAGCCACTGTCAATGTGAGAGAACTCGTGTCCAGCTTATAAGCCTATACTTGTATAAACCACAAGGGAAGATTAACAATCTTTGGACAACACCCACCAGTGAGACTCGAACCCAGAAAGCACAACTACCTTCCAGTAGCTGCCATAACTAGTATGCTTTAACCCACTACACCATCAGACCCTACAAGAGAAGTTGAGAATTCGAGATATATATATCTCAAACATCTCCACTTCCCGAGGGCACCAGATGAGTGTGGGGTCAGTCTACATTTTTCGTCAAGCCACTGTTAATGTGAGAGAACTCGTGTCCAGCTTATAAGCCTATACTTGCATAAACCACAAGGGAAGATTAACAATCTTTGGACAACACCCACCAGTGAGACTCGAACCCAGAAAGCACAACTACCTTCCAGTAGCTGCCATAACTAGTATGCTTTAACCCACTACACCATCAGACCCTACAAAGGAAGTTGAGAATTCGAGATATATATATCTCAAACATCTCCACTTCCCGAGGGCACCAGATGAGTGTGGGGTCAGTCTGCATTTTTTGTCAAGCCACTGTCAATGTGAGAGAACTCGTGTCCAGCTTATAAGCCTATACTTGCATAAACCACAAGGGAAGATTAACAATCTTTGGACAACACCCACCAGTGAGACTCGAACCCAGAAAGCACAACTACCTTCCAGTAGCTGCCATAACTAGTATGCTTTAACCCACTACACCATCAGACCCTACAAAAGTAGTTGAGAATTCGAGACATATATATCTCAAACATCTCCACTTCCCGAGGGCACCAGATGAGTGTGGGGTCAGTCTGCATTTTTCGTCAAGCCACTGTCAATGTGAGAGAACTCGTGTCCAGCTTATAAGCCTATACTTGCATAAACCACAAGGGAAGATTAACAATCTTTGGACAACACCCACCAGTGAGACTCGAACCCAGAAAGCACAACTACCTTCCAGTAGCTGCCATAACTAGTATGCTTTAACCCACTACACCATCAGACCCTACAAAAGAAGTTGAGAATTCGAGATATATATATCTCAAACATCTCCACTTCCCGAGGGCACCAGATGAGTATGGGGTCAGTCTGCATTTTTCGTCAAGCCACTGTCAACGTGAGAGAACTCGTGTCCAGCTTATAAGCCTATACTTGCATAAACCACAAGGGAAGATTAACAATCTTTGGACAACACCCACCAGTGAGACTCGAACCCAGAAAGCACAACTACCTTCCAGTAGCTGCCATAACTAGTATGCTTTAACCCACTACACCATCAGACCCTACAAAAGAAGTTGAGAATTCGAGATATATATATCTCAAACATCTCCTCTTCCCGAGGGCACCAGATGAGTGTGGGGTCAGTCTGCATTTTTCGTCAAGCCACTGTCAATGTTAGAGAACTCGTTGTTACGAACCCGGATCCAGCGTCCGAGCCGGGAGCACTGACAACCACGCCATCTGTGGGTCAGCTCCCGAAACCCCCGCCAAACGGACGACGACACCTAGTGAGGACAGCGTGTACTGGCCTCGAGGACCAGTTTCCAGTCTGGTTCAGCGCTCAACACCGCCGCTCCTGACCTCTGGTGAGGTGGTGCTCCGACGACAGCGCCATCTATGGACTGGATACGTCAGGTGTTAGTATCTGAGCCTGTGAGTGTGGTGTATTAGTGTCCCAGTTATTGATGACGTGTCTGCTTACAGAGCCGACCTGGGACCACTGTGTTGAAGGTGAAGTCAGTCTACCCGAGGCAGCCAGTCTCCATACAGTGAAGTTTGCTGCAGCTGTCGTGACGTCGTCCCCCCGGAAGAACACTGTGGTGTGTTAAGCCTGCCAGTGGAGTGGCAGTGGAAGGATTTACCCGGGACCGACGGTTGGAGACGATAATCCACTGGGGTATTGAGGACAGGAGGGTGATTGGTGATATCACACGAGACTCCTGTCTAGGGCGTACCCCTTTTATCGTTCGTGGAGTGGCCGTACCAGCCTTGGTGGCTCAGTACCTGCCAGCAGACCTGCTGGACGTGTGGTTGACGGCCTCCACGACGGTGCCCCCAGTGGACCTGTGTTGTGGCTGACCTGTGGCCAGGGTAGGCTCGGCGTTCTCAGAGGACATGTCTTGAGGCCACGAAGAAAGCACCAAGGACTCGGCACCAAGTGGTGTGGCACCAGCGTCTTCTTCAGAAGACCACGATGAAGAATTAATCCCCTTGTTAAGTGTTCATACCCTCCCCCTGTGCACGTTTGATTTATATATATTTAATAGGTGGTGGTAATAATTATATTATATTAAGTTCTTAGCTTTCTTTCCCTACTCCCTTTAAGTTACTTGCGTCACGGATCGCATCCCTTGAAAGCCTCTACTGGCTTGGGGTCGGATATATATATTCCTCTAACGACATCAGAGTAAGAACCCCGTTGCGTCCCGAGAGGGCCGTAACATAATTGGCATCCCCAGCGGGATCCGTCCCCTTGTTAAGTATGTTTGACAGGGGTGGTGAAGTGGCGTAATCCCTGTATATAATTCCCCCTGTGTGACGATTGTGACGTTATACGTCCTGTGCGGTGCTCAGAGTGACTAAGTGCGATATTGTGCAGTGCGGTGCTCGCTGTGATTAAGCGATTAAGTGCAATATTGACTAGTGCGGTGCTCAGTGATTTAGTGTAATATTGTAGAGCGAAGTGTTCGCTTGGACTCAGTGCAATATTGGGTAGTGCGGTGCCCGGAGTGATTACGTGCAATATTGGCAAGTGCAGTGTTTGGTGCGGTAAAGTACAATATTGGCGTAGAACAGTGTTCAGTGTGTTAAGTGCTAAGTGTTCCATCTGTGACAATGGCAGACAAAGCCACCATCGATGATCTGGACGAGGTTCAGGCTTTTCTGAACAGAGAAGATTGTCTAGCCAGATTAAAATATTTGAGCAAACCAGAGCTTGTACTAGTGAGCGCCTACCTGGAGATCAAGATCCGTGCCAGTGATTCCCGTGTAGAGATCTTGTCCAAGGTTCACCGGCACCTGAAGGCAGAAGACAAACAGGGAAGCGAGACTCCTAGTACAAGGGAAGGTGAGGAAATAGCTTCCACGGAAAAGGAAGATAAGGGCAGTGACATTGACAGTGATGCAGGTGAGCTTAATATCAGCTTCCTAACAGTCAAAATGCGTGCCCTAGAGATCAATCGTGAGATAAAGTGGAAGAAGTTAGAATTAGAACGGGAATTAAAAGATAAAGAAGTGGAGATGAAAAATAAAGAAATGGAGATGAAAGAAAAAGAATTGGCGATGAGGCGTTTAGAATTAGAAAGAGAAGAGAAAAGAGAAGAAAGAAGAGAAGAGCGAGTAAGAGAAGAGAGACGAGAGAGAGAAGAACGAGAAAGAGAAGAGAGACGAGAGAGAGAAGAACGAGAGCGAGAGAGAGAAGAACGAGAGCGAGAAAGAGAAGAACGAGACAGACAAGAACGACGAGACAAAGAGGAAAGAGAGAGACAACATGAACTAGAAGTTTTGCGATTAGGCGGTGGTCGGAGGCAAACAACGGACACCAGTAGCTTCGATCCGGTACGCAACATCAAAATGGTCCCCAAATTCCATGAGAAGGAAGTGTCAAAATTCTTTGCAGCCTTCGAGAAAGTCGCTGCCTCTTTGGAGTGGCCAAGGGAGAATTGGGCCATCATGATACAGTCAGTCTTGACTGGGAAGGCCCAAATTGCCTACTCTACGTTATCCCTTGACGACTCCGGCGATTACGATATGGTGAAGAAAGTGGTGCTCATGGCGTACCAATTGGTACCTGAGGCTTATAGGCAAAAGTTCAGAAACCTGAAGAAGACCTCAGAGCACACTTTTACCGAATTCGCCACGATCAAGGAGCGACTTTTCCAGGAATGGTGTGCCTCTCGGAAGGTGGAGACCAGGGAAGACCTCGAACAGCTGATTCTGCTCGAGGACTTCAAGGATTGTTTGTCTGGAGACCTCAAGACGTACTTGGAGGAACAGCAGGTAGAGACCTTGAGTGCAGCAGCCACCATGGCTGAAGAGTATATCCTGACTCATAGGCCGTCTGCTAAGTACGTCCCGAGGAATTACCAGCGCCGGTTTGACAGACCTCACGACGAAGAAGAAGAAAGACCCGTCCCACGAAGCGCTAAGAAGACGCCCCCAAGTAGCCCCCGAAGAACAAGTCCTAGTAGTCCGAAACACCGTAGTCCAAGGAGGAATATGGTGTGCTGGACTTGTGGGCAGAAAGGGCACATAGCTGCTAGGTGCCGAGGTAGAAGAGGTGGCAGCGCACGAAGGGAGGTGATGTTGGTGAGCTGTGTTACATCACCAGTAGGAAACCAGTCTACGACGACGCAGGAAGGACCAAGTTTGTTGGCCCCTCACACTTCAACCGGGTATGTAACGAGTGATCATACTGGTAGATCAATTGTAGTGCTCAGAGATAGTGGAGCAGCCCAGTCCCTGATCGTGAAGAGCTCGTTACCCGAGGGAGTAAGTGTGGATGGGAGACCAGAGGTGATCCTGGTTGGGTTTCCTAGGACGCAGTACATCGCCCCCTTAGTGCCAGTACATCTCGACTCGCCTTATTTCAGCGGCACATGTGAGTTGGCAGTAGTCGATACCCTCCCTGTGGCTGGGATTGACGTGGTACTAGCCAATGACTTGGTGACCGATTGGAGCACCAATCGTCCCAAGGTTGCGGACGAGTCTACCAGAACAGCAAGGTCGGAGGTGACAACAGGCAATGGTAAAAAGACAGACCCGGATTTGAACATGTCTAATTTGTCCTCTCCCCCGCAGATCGACAGTTATTTAGCAGTGTCTCCTGATTCTCTCGACAAGGAACATGAAGTTAAGAAGGCAGAGGTACCTGAGCAAGAAGAGAGGCCTTGTGTGCGGGCACCCACGGATACCAACGAGTCTGGAGCGAAGGCGGATGTGTGCTTGCGGTATGGCAAGGTACAGCGTGTAGTGGACCAGCCAGAGATTCCCCAGACGTCGGAGGTATGTGAGGCATGTTCTAAAGGTCTAGTGCCCTCTTTGGTCCAAGCCAGGCTAGTGGATGGTGCCGGCTATGGACATGACAAGCTCAGGAAACTTATCCCTCGACTTACCAAATGTTTCCTATCGGTATTTTGTTTTGTTCTCCTATGTGCTCTCTGTGTTCTCAGTAAGGATCAGTGGACGACCCGAAGGATGATGGCTCCCGTGAACATCGAGAAGAGGTCCCAGGGATTGGAGATTTGTACTGCAGGTGTTGCAGTTGAAGAAGGGACCTGGGAGGTAATAGATGATACAGGAGGTACGATATGTGATAATATGAGTGACTGTTTCCGACAGGATGACACCCCCCGCGTGACTGCTGAGCCTCAACACAGCGTTATACGGAACGTTGGTCGACCTGACAGGGGCAGAGCGAATGCCATCTTCGGTGAGCAAGCAGCCCTGTTGGAACTAGGTGTGGGCCTAGTAGAAGAGTGTCTAGTAAGTACTGACTTGCCCATTGTCGCTATCACTCTGAATTATCAGACCCCTGTATTCCAGGTTCCTGTCTCCCTGAAGGACCATCGGACCGGCACCAGAAATGCCGTCTGTGGACAGCCATCATCGGTGCCACGACATAGGGAAGTGTCGAGTTACCCCAGATCGTGTCGAAACCAATCCGTACTCGAGAGAGGTGAGATGAAGCCCCTGCTTGACATCGCAGTGGAGACGTGGAAGACGTGGAAGGTTACGCCAGGCAGGACATCGCCTTCAATCTGCAAGTTCCCGTTGTGCCGGAATTGCCCAGTAGGACAGTTCTGTAGACGAGACAACCTCACCATTCCAGATTATAATGCATGTGTGTCCATTTGGAGTTGTGTCGTCGTACTAATTTGGTTTGTGTTTCTTTTTATAGAACCCCAAACCAAATTCTTTTTGGTGGGGAGGTGTTACGAACCCGGATCCAGCGTCCGAGCCGGGAGCAGTGACAACCACGCCATCTGTGGGTCAGCTCCCGAAACCCCCGCCAAACGGACGACGACACCTAGTGAGGACAGCGTGTACTGGCCTCGAGGACCAGTTTCCAGTCTGGTTCAGCGCTCAACACCGCCGCTCCTGACCTCTGGTGAGGTGGTGCTCCGACGACAGCGCCATCTATGGACTGGATACGTCAGGTGTTAGTATCTGAGCCTGTGAGTGTGGTGTATTAGTGTCCCAGTTATTGATGACGTGTCTGCTTACAGAGCCGACCTGGGACCACTGTGTTGAAGGTGAAGTCAGTCTACCCGAGGCAGCCAGTCTCCATACAGTGAAGTTTGCTGCAGCTGTCGTGACGTCGTCCCCCCGGAAGAACACTGTGGTGTGTTAAGCCTGCCAGTGGAGTGGCAGTGGAAGGATTTACCCGGGACCGACGGTTGGAGACGATAATCCACTGGGGTATTGAGGACAGGAGGGTGATTGGTGATATCACACGAGACTCCTGTCTAGGGCGTACCCCTTATATCGTTCGTGGAGTGGCCGTACCAGCCTTGGTGGCTCAGTACCTGCCAGCAGACCTGCTGGACGTGTGGTTGACGGCCTCCACGACGGTGCCCCCAGTGGACCTGTGTTGTGGCTGACCTGTGGCCAGGGTAGGCTCGGCGTTCTCAGAGGACATGTCTTGAGGCCACGAAGAAAGCACCAAGGACTCGGCACCAAGTGGTGTGGCACCAGCGTCTTCTTCAGAAGACCACGATGAAGAATTAATCCCCTTGTTAAGTGTTCATACCCTCCCCCTGTGCACGTTTGATTTATATATATTTAATAGGTGGTGGTAATAATTATATTATATTAAGTTCTTAGCTTTCTTTCCCTACTCCCTTTAAGTTACTTGCGTCACGGATCGCATCCCTTGAAAGCCTCTACTGGCTTGGGGTCGGATATATATATTCCTCTAACGACATCAGAGTAAGAACCCCGTTGCGTCCCGAGAGGGCCGTAACACTCGTGTCCAGCTTATAAGCCTATACTTGCATAAACCACAAGGGAAGATTAACAATCTTTGGACAACACCCACCAGTGAGACTCGAACCCAGAAAGCACAACTACCTTCCAGTAGCTGCCATAACTAGTATGCTTTAACCCACTACACCATCAGACCCTACAAGAGAAGTTGAGAATTCGAGATATATATATCTCAAACATCTCCACTTCCCGAGGGCACCAGATGAGTGTGGGGTCAGTCTACATTTTTCGTCAAGCCACTGTCAATGTGAGAGAACTCGTGTCCAGCTTATAAGCCTATACTTGCATAAACCACAAGGGAAGATTAACAATCTTTGGACAACACCCACCAGTGAGACTCGAACCCAGAAAGCACAACTACCTTCCAGTAGCTGCCATAACTAGTATGCTTTAACCCACTACACCATCAGACCCTACAAAAGACGTTGAGAATTCGAGATATATATATCTCAAACATCTCCACTTCCCGAGGGCACCAGATGAGTGTGGGGTCAGTCTGCATTTTTCGTCAAGCCACTGACAATGTCAGAGAACTCGTGTCCAGCTTATAAGCCTATACTTGCATAAACCACAAGGGAAGATTACCAATCTTTGGACAACACCCACCAGTGAGACTCGAACCCAGAAAGCACAACTACCTTCCAGTAGCTGCCATAACTAGTATGCTTTAACCCACTACACCATCAGACCCTAAAAAAGAAGTTGAGAATTCGAGATATATATATCTCAAACATCTCCACTTCCCGAGGGCACCAGATGAGTGTGGGGTCAGTCTGCATTTTTCGTCAAGCCACTGTTAATGTGAGAGAACTCGTGTCCAGCTTATAAGCCTATACTTGCATAAACCACAAGGGAAGATTAACAATCTTTGGACAACACCCACCAGTGAGACTCGAACCCAGAAAGCACAACTACCTTCCAGTAGCTGCCATAACTAGTATGCTTTAACCCACTACACCATCAGACCCTAAAAAAGAAGTTGAGAATTCGAGATATATATATCTCAAACATCTCCACTTCCCGAGGGCACCAGATGAGTGTAGGGTCAGTCTGCATTTTTCGTCAAGCCACTGTCAATATGAGAGAACTCGTGTCCAGATTATAAGCCTATACTTGCATAAACCACAAGGGAAGATTAACAATCTTTGGACAACACCCACCAGTGAGACTCGAACCCAGAAAGCACAACTACCTTCCAGTAGCTGCCATAACTAGTATGCTTTAACCCACTACACCATCAGACCCTACAAAAGAAGTTGAGAATTCGAGATATATATATCTCAAACATCTACTCTTCCCGAGGGCACCAGATGAGTGTGGGGTCAGTCTGCATTTTTTGTCAAGCCACTGTCAATGTGAGAGAACTCGTGTCCAGCTTATAAGCCTATACTTGCATAAATTATAAGGGAAGATTAACAATCTTTGGACAACACCCACCAGTGAGACTCGAACCCAGAAAGCACAACTACCTTCCAGTAGCTGCCATAACTAGTATGCTTTAACCCACTACACCATCAGACCCTACAAAAGAAGTTGAGAATTCGAGATATATATATCTCAAACATCTCCACTTCCCGAGGGCACCAGATGAGTGTGGGGTCAGTGTGCATTTTTCGTCAAGCCACTGTCAATGTGAGAGAACTCGTGTCCAGCTTATAAGCCTATACTTGCATAAACCACAAGGGAAGATTAACAATCTTTGGACAACACCCACCAGTGAGACTCGAACCCAGAAAGCACAACTACCTTCCAGTAGCTGCCATAACTAGTATGCTTTAACCCACTACACCATCAGACCCTACAAAAGTAGTTGAGAATTCGAGATATATATATGTCAAACATCTCCACTTCCCGAGGGCACCAGATGAGTGTGGGGTCAGTCTGCATTTTTCGTCAAGCCACTGTCAATGTGAGAGAACTCGTGTTCAGCTTATAAGCCTATACTTGCATAAACCACAAGGGAAGATTAACAATCTTTGGACAACACCCACCAGTGAGACTCGAACCCAGAAAGGACAACTACCTTCCAGTAGCTGCCATAACTAGTATGCTTTAACCCACTACACCATCAGACCCTACAAAAGAAGTTGAGAATTCGAGATATATATATCTCAAACATCTCCACTTCCCGAGGGCACCAGATGAGTGTGGGGTCAGTCTGCATTTTTCGTCAAGCCACTGTCAATGTGAGAGAACTCGTGTCCAGCTTATAAGCCTATACTTGCATAAACCACAAGGGAAGATTAACAATCTTTGGACAACACCCACCAGTGAGACTCGAACCCAGAAAGCACAACTACCTTCCAGTAGCTGCCATAACTAGTATGCTTTAACCCACTACACCATCAGACCCTACAAAAGAAGTTGAGAATTCGAGATATATATATCTCAAACATCTCCACTTCCCGAGGGCACCAGATGAGTGTGGGGTCAGTCTGCATTTTTCGTCAAGCCACTGTCAACGTGAGAGAACTCGTGTCCAGCTTATAAGCCTATACTTGCATAAACCACAAGGGAAGATTAACAATCTTTGGACAACACCCACCAGTGAGACTCGAACCCAGAAAGCACAACTACCTTCCAGTAGCTGCCATAACTAGTATGCTTTAACCCACTACACCATCAGACCCTACAAAAGAAGTTGAGAATTCGAGATATATATATCTCAAACATCTCCTCTTCCCGAGGGCACCAGATGAGTGTGGGGTCAGTCTGCATTTTTCGTCAAGCCACTGTCAATGTGAGAGAACTCGTGTCCAGCTTATAAGCCTATACTTGCATAAACCACAAGGGAAGATTAACAATCTTTGGACAACACCCACCAGTGAGACTCGAACCCAGAAAGCACAACTACCTTCCAGTAGCTGCCATAACTAGTATGCTTTAACCCACTACACCATCAGACCCTACAAGAGAAGTTGAGAATTCGAGATATATATATCTCAAACATCTCCACTTCCCGAGGGCACCAGATGAGTGTGGGGTCAGTCTGCATTTTTCGTCAAGCCACTGTCAATGTGAGAGAACTCGTGTCCAGCTTATAAGCTTATACTTGCATAAACCACAAGGGAAGATTAACAATCTTTGGACAACACCCACCAGTGAGACTCGAACCCAGAAAGCACAACTACCTTCTAGTAGCTGCCATAACTAGTATGCTTTAACCCACTACACCATCAGACCCTACAAAAGAAGTTGAGAATTCGAGATATATATATGTCAAACATCTCCACTTCCCGAGGGCACCAGATGAGTGTGGGGTCAGTCTGCATTTTTCGTCAAGCCACTGTCAATGAGAGAGAACTCGTGTCCAGCTTATAAGCCTATACTTGCATAAACCACAAGGGAAGATTAACAATCTTTGGACAACACCCACCAGTGAGACTCGAACCCAGAAAGCACAACTACCTTCCAGTAGCTGCCATAACTAGTATGCTTTAACCCACTACACCATCAGACCCTACAAAAGACGTTGAGAATTCGAGATATATGTATCTCAAACATCTCCACTTCCCGAGGGCACCAGATGAGTGTGGGGTCAGTCTGCATTTTTCGTCAAGCCACTGACAATGTCAGAGAACTCGTGTCCAGCTTATAAGCCTATACTTGCATAAACCACAAGGGAAGATTACCAATCTTTGGACAACACCCACCAGTGAGACTCGAACCCAGAAAGCACAACTACCTTCCAGTAGCTGCCATAACTAGTATGCTTTAACCCACTACACCATCAGACCCTAAAAAAGAAGTTGAGAATTCGAGATATATATATCTCAAACATCTCCACTTCCCGAGGGCACCAGATGAGTGTGGGGTCAGTCTGCATTTTTCGTCAAGCCACTGTTAATGTGAGAGAACTCGTGTCCAGCTTATAAGCCTATACTTGCATAAACCACAAGGGAAGATTAACAATCTTTGGACAACACCCACCAGTGAGACTCGAACCCAGAAAGCACAACTACCTTCCAGTAGCTGCCATAACTAGTATGCTTTAACCCACTACACCATCAGACCCTAAAAAAGAAGTTGAGAATTCGAGATATATATATCTCAAACATCTCCACTTCCCGAGGGCACCAGATGAGTGTAGGGTCAGTCTGCATTTTTCGTCAAGCCACTGTCAATATGAGAGAACTCGTGTCCAGATTATAAGCCTATACTTGCATAAACCACAAGGGAAGATTAACAATCTTTGGACAACACCCACCAGTGAGACTCGAACCCAGAAAGCACAACTACCTTCCAGTAGCTGCCATAACTAGTATGCTTTAACCCACTACACCATCAGACCCTACAAAAGAAGTTGAGAATTCGAGATATATATATCTCAAACATCTACTCTTCCCGAGGGCACCAGATGAGTGTGGGGTCAGTCTGCATTTTTTGTCAAGCCACTGTCAATGTGAGAGAACTCGTGTCCAGCTTATAAGCCTATACTTGCATAAATTATAAGGGAAGATTAACAATCTTTGGACAACACCCACCAGTGAGACTCGAACCCAGAAAGCACAACTACCTTCCAGTAGCTGCCATAACTAGTATGCTTTAACCCACTACACCATCAGACCCTACAAAAGAAGTTGAGAATTCGAGATATATATATCTCAAACATCTCCACTTCCCGAGGGCACCAGATGAGTGTGGGGTCAGTGTGCATTTTTCGTCAAGCCACTGTCAATGTGAGAGAACTCGTGTCCAGCTTATAAGCCTATACTTGCATAAACCACAAGGGAAGATTAACAATCTTTGGACAACACCCACCAGTGAGACTCGAACCCAGAAAGCACAACTACCTTCCAGTAGCTGCCATAACTAGTATGCTTTAACCCACTACACCATCAGACCCTACAAAAGTAGTTGAGAATTCGAGATATATATATGTCAAACATCTCCACTTCCCGAGGGCACCAGATGAGTGTGGGGTCAGTCTGCATTTTTCGTCAAGCCACTGTCAATGTGAGAGAACTCGTGTTCAGCTTATAAGCCTATACTTGCATAAACCACAAGGGAAGATTAACAATCTTTGGACAACACCCACCAGTGAGACTCGAACCCAGAAAGGACAACTACCTTCCAGTAGCTGCCATAACTAGTATGCTTTAACCCACTACACCATCAGACCCTACAAAAGAAGTTGAGAATTCGAGATATATATATCTCAAACATCTCCACTTCCCGAGGGCACCAGATGAGTGTGGGGTCAGTCTGCATTTTTCGTCAAGCCACTGTCAATGTGAGAGAACTCGTGTCCAGCTTATAAGCCTATACTTGCATAAACCACAAGGGAAGATTAACAATCTTTGGACAACACCCACCAGTGAGACTCGAACCCAGAAAGCACAACTACCTTCCAGTAGCTGCCATAACTAGTATGCTTTAACCCACTACACCATCAGACCCTACAAAAGAAGTTGAGAATTCGAGATATATATATCTCAAACATCTCCACTTCCCGAGGGCACCAGATGAGTGTGGGGTCAGTCTGCATTTTTCGTCAAGCCACTGTCAACGTGAGAGAACTCGTGTCCAGCTTATAAGCCTATACTTGCATAAACCACAAGGGAAGATTAACAATCTTTGGACAACACCCACCAGTGAGACTCGAACCCAGAAAGCACAACTACCTTCCAGTAGCTGCCATAACTAGTATGCTTTAACCCACTACACCATCAGACCCTACAAAAGAAGTTGAGAATTCGAGATATATATATCTCAAACATCTCCTCTTCCCGAGGGCACCAGATGAGTGTGGGGTCAGTCTGCATTTTTCGTCAAGCCACTGTCAATGTGAGAGAACTCGTGTCCAGCTTATAAGCCTATACTTGCATAAACCACAAGGGAAGATTAACAATCTTTGGACAACACCCACCAGTGAGACTCGAACCCAGAAAGCACAACTACCTTCCAGTAGCTGCCATAACTAGTATGCTTTAACCCACTACACCATCAGACCCTACAAGAGAAGTTGAGAATTCGAGATATATATATCTCAAACATCTCCACTTCCCGAGGGCACCAGATGAGTGTGGGGTCAGTCTGCATTTTTCGTCAAGCCACTGTCAATGTGAGAGAACTCGTGTCCAGCTTATAAGCTTATACTTGCATAAACCACAAGGGAAGATTAACAATCTTTGGACAACACCCACCAGTGAGACTCGAACCCAGAAAGCACAACTACCTTCTAGTAGCTGCCATAACTAGTATGCTTTAACCCACTACACCATCAGACCCTACAAAAGAAGTTGAGAATTCGAGATATATATATGTCAAACATCTCCACTTCCCGAGGGCACCAGATGAGTGTGGGGTCAGTCTGCATTTTTCGTCAAGCCACTGTCAATGAGAGAGAACTCGTGTCCAGCTTATAAGCCTATACTTGCATAAACCACAAGGGAAGATTAACAATCTTTGGACAACACCCACCAGTGAGACTCGAACCCAGAAAGCACAACTACCTTCCAGTAGCTGCCATAACTAGTATGCTTTAACCCACTACACCATCAGACCCTACAAAAGACGTTGAGAATTCGAGATATATGTATCTCAAACATCTCCACTTCCCGAGGGCACCAGATGAGTGTGGGGTCAGTCTGCATTTTTCGTCAAGCCACTGACAATGTCAGAGAACTCGTGTCCAGCTTATAAGCCTATACTTGCATAAACCACAAGGGAAGATTACCAATCTTTGGACAACACCCACCAGTGAGACTCGAACCCAGAAAGCACAACTACCTTCCAGTAGCTGCCATAACTAGTATGCTTTAACCCACTACACCATCAGACCCTAAAAAAGAAGTTGAGAATTCGAGATATATATATCTCAAACATCTCCACTTCCCGAGGGCACCAGATGAGTGTGGGGTCAGTCTGCATTTTTCGTCAAGCCACTGTTAATGTGAGAGAACTCGTGTCCAGCTTATAAGCCTATACTTGCATAAACCACAAGGGAAGATTAACAATCTTTGGACAACACCCACCAGTGAGACTCGAACCCAGAAAGCACAACTACCTTCCAGTAGCTGCCATAACTAGTATGCTTTAACCCACTACACCATCAGACCCTAAAAAAGAAGTTGAGAATTCGAGATATATATATCTCAAACATCTCCACTTCCCGAGGGCACCAGATGAGTGTAGGGTCAGTCTGCATTTTTCGTCAAGCCACTGTCAATATGAGAGAACTCGTGTCCAGATTATAAGCCTATACTTGCATAAACCACAAGGGAAGATTAACAATCTTTGGACAACACCCACCAGTGAGACTCGAACCCAGAAAGCACAACTACCTTCCAGTAGCTGCCATAACTAGTATGCTTTAACCCACTACACCATCAGACCCTACAAGAGAAGTTGAGAATTCGAGATATATATATCTCAAACATCTCCACTTCCCGAGGGCTCCAGATGAGTGTGGGGTCAGTCTGCATTTTTCGTCAAGCCACTGTTAATGTGAGAGAACTCGTGTCCAGCTTATAAGCCTATACTTGCATAAATTATAAGGGAAGATTAACAATCTTTGGACAACACCCACCAGTGAGACTCGAACCCAGAAAGCACAACTACCTTCCAGTAGCTGCCATAACTAGTATGCTTTAACCCACTACACCATCAGACCCTACAAAAGAAGTTGAGAATTCGAGATATATATATCTCAAACATCTCCACTTCCCGAGGGCACCAGATGAGTGTGGGGTCAGTCTGCATTTTTCGTCAAGCCACTGACAATGTCAGGGAACTCGTGTCCAGCTTATAAGCCTATACTTGCATAAACCACAAGGGAAGATTACCAATCTTTGGACAACACCCACCAGTGAGACTCGAACCCAGAAAGCACAACTACCTTCCAGTAGCTGCCATAACTTGTATGCTTTAACCCACTACACCATCAGACCCTAAAAAAGAAGTTGAGAATTCGAGATATATATATCTCAAACATCTCCACTTCCCGAGGGCACCAGATGAGTGTGGGGTCAGTCTGCATTTTTCGTCAAGCCACTGTTAATGTGAGAGAACTCGTGTCCAGCTTATAAGCCTATACTTGCATAAACCACAAGGGAAGATTAACAATCTTTGGACAACACCCACCAGTGAGACTCGAACCCAGAAAGCACAACTACCTTCCAGTAGCTGCCATAACTAGTATGCTTTAACCCACTACACCATCAGACCCTAAAAAAGAAGTTGAGAATTCGAGATATATATATCTCAAACATCTCCACTTCCCGAGGGCACCAGATGAGTGTAGGGTCAGTCTGCATTTTTCGTCAAGCCACTGTCAATATGAGAGAACTCGTGTCCAGATTATAAGCCTATACTTGCATAAACCACAAGGGAAGGTTAACAATCTTTGGACAACACCCACCAGTGAGACTCGAACCCAGAAAGCACAACTACCTTCCAGTAGCTGCCATAACTAGTATGCTTTAACCCACTACACCATCAGACCCTACAAGAGAAGTTGAGAATTCGAGATATATATATCTCAAACATCTCCACTTCCCGAGGGCTCCAGATGAGTGTGGGGTCAGTCTGCATTTTTCGTCAAGCCACTGTTAATGTGAGAGAACTCGTGTCCAGCTTATAAGCCTATACTTGCATAAATTATAAGTGAAGATTAACAATCTTTGGACAACACCCACCAGTGAGACTCGAACTTAGAAAGCACAACTACCTTCCAGTAGCTGCCATAACTAGTATGCTTTAACCCACTACACCATCAGACCCTACAAAAGAAGTTGAGAATTCGAGATATATATATCTCAAACATCTCCACTTCCCGAGGGCACCAGATGAGTGTGGGGTCAGTGTGCATTTTTCGTCAAGCCACTGTCAATGTGAGAGAACTCGTGTCCAGCTTATAAGCCTATACTTGCATAAACCACAAGGGAAGATTAACAATCTTTGGACAACACCCACCAGTGAGACTCGAACCCAGAAAGCACAACTACCTTCCAGTAGCTGCCATAACTAGTATGCTTTAACCCACTACACCATCAGACCCTACAAAAGTAGTTGAGAATTCGAGATATATATATGTCAAACATCTCCACTTCCCGAGGGCACCAGATGAGTGTGGGGTCAGTCTGCATTTTTCGTCAAGCCACTGTCAATGTGAGAGAACTCGTGTTCAGCTTATAAGCCTATACTTGCATAAACCACAAGGGAAGATTAACAATCTTTGGACAACACCCACCAGTGAGACTCGAACCCAGAAAGGACAACTACCTTCCAGTAGCTGCCATAACTAGTATGCTTTAACCCACTACACCATCAGACCCTACAAAAGAAGTTGAGAATTCGAGATATATATATCTCAAACATCTCCACTTCCCGAGGGCACCAGATGAGTGTGGGGTCAGTCTGCATTTTTCGTCAAGCCACTGTCAATGTGAGAGAACTCATGTCCAGCTTATAAGCCTATACTTGCATAAACCACAAGGGAAGATTAACAATCTTTGGACAACACCCACCAGTGAGACTCGAACCCAGAAAGCACAACTACCTTCCAGTAGCTGCCATAACTAGTATGCTTTAACCCACTACACCATCAGACCCTACAAAAGAAGTTGAGAATTCGAGATATATATATCTCAAACATCTCCACTTCCCGAGGGCACCAGATGAGTGTGGGGTCAGTCTGCATTTTTCGTCAAGCCACTGTCAACGTGAGAGAACTCGTGTCCAGCTTATAAGCCTATACTTGCATAAACCACAAGGGAAGATTAACAATCTTTGGACAACACCCACCAGTGAGACTCGAACATAGAAAGCACAACTACTTTCCAGTAGCTGCCATAACTAGTATGCTTTAACCCACTACACCATCAGACCCTACAAAAGAAGATGAGAATTCGAGATATATATATCTCAAACATCTCCACTTCCCGAGGGCACCAGATGAGTGTGGGGTCAGTCTGCATTTTTCGTCAAGCCACTGTCAATGTGAGAGAACTCGTGTCCAGCTTATACGCCTATACTTGCATAAACCACAAGGGAAGATTAACAATCTTTGGACAACACCCACCAGTGAGACTCGAACCCAGAAAGTACAACTACCTTCCAGTAGCTGCCATAACTAGTATGCTTTAACCCACTACACCATCAGACCCTACAAGAGTAGTTGAGAATTCGAGATATATATATCTCAAACATCTCCACTTCCCGAGGGCTCCAGATGAGTGTGGGGTCAGTTTGCATTTTTCGTCAAGCCACTGTCAATGTGAGAGAACTCGTGTCCAGTTTATAAGCCTATACTTGCATAAACCACAAGGGAAGATTAACAATCTTTTTACAACACCCACCAGTGAGACTCGAACCCAGAAAGCACAACTACCTTCCAGTAGCTGCCATAACTAGTATGCTTTAACCCACTACACCATCAGACCCTACAAAAGAAGTTGAGAATTCGAGATATATATATCTCAAACATCTCCTCTTCCCGAGGGCACCAGATGAGTGTGGGGTCAGTCTGCATTTTTCGTCAAGCCACTGTCAATGTGAGAGAACTCGTGTCCAGCTTATAAGCCTATACTTGTATAAACCACAAGGGAAGATTAACAATCTTTGGACAACACCCACCAGTGAGACTCGAACCCAGAAAGCACAACTACCTTCCAGTAGCTGCCATAACTAGTATGCTTTAACCCACTACACCATCAGACCCTACAAGAGAAGTTGAGAATTCGAGATATATATATCTCAAACATCTCCACTTCCCGAGGGCACCAGATGAGTGTGGGGTCAGTCTACATTTTTCGTCAAGCCACTGTTAATGTGAGAGAACTCGTGTCCAGCTTATAAGCCTATACTTGCATAAACCACAAGGGAAGATTAACAATCTTTGGACAACACCCACCAGTGAGACTCGAACCCAGAAAGCACAACTACCTTCCAGTAGCTGCCATAACTAGTATGCTTTAACCCACTACACCATCAGACCCTACAAAGGAAGTTGAGAATTCGAGATATATATATCTCAAACATCTCCACTTCCCGAGGGCACCAGATGAGTGTGGGGTCAGTCTGCATTTTTCGTCAAGCCACTGTCAATGTGAGAGAACTCGTGTCCAGCTTATAAGCCTATACTTGCATAAACCACAAGGGAAGATTAACAATCTTTGGACAACACCCACCAGTGAGACTCGAACCCAGAAAGCACAACTACCTTCCAGTAGCTGCCATAACTAGTATGCTTTAACCCACTACACCATCAGACCCTACAAAAGTAGTTGAGAATTCGAGATATATATATCTCAAACATCTCCACTTCCCGAGGGCACCAGATGAGTGTGGGGTCAGTCTGCATTTTTCGTCAAGCCACTGTCAATGTGAGAGAACTCGTGTCCAGCTTATAAGCCTATACTTGCATAAACCACAAGGGAAGATTAACAATCTTTGGACAACACCCACCAGTGAGACTCGAACCCAGAAAGCACAACTACCTTCCAGTAGCTGCCATAACTAGTATGCTTTAACCCACTACTCCATCAGACCCTACAAAAGAAGTTGAGAATTCGAGATATATATATCTCAAACATCTCCACTTCCCGAGGGCACCAGATGAGTATGGGGTCAGTCTGCATTTTTCGTCAAGCCACTGTCAACGTGAGAGAACTCGTGTCCAGCTTATAAGCCTATACTTGCATAAACCACAAGGGAAGATTAACAATCTTTGGACAACACCCACCAGTGAGACTCGAACCCAGAAAGCACAACTACCTTCCAGTAGCTGCCATAACTAGTATGCTTTAACCCACTACACCATCAGACCATACAAAAGAAGTTGAGAATTCGAGATATATATATCTCAAACATCTCCTCTTCCCGAGGGCACCAGATGAGTGTGGGGTCAGTCTGCATTTTTCGTCAAGCCACTGTCAATGTGAGAGAACTCGTGTCCAGCTTATAAGCCTATACTTGCATAAACCACAAGGGAAGATTAACAATCTTTGGACAACACCCACCAGTGAGACTCGAACCCAGAAAGCACAACTACCTTCCAGTAGCTGCCATAACTAGTATGCTTTAACCCACTAAACCATCAGACCCTACAAGAGAAGTTGAGAATTCGAGATATATATATCTCAAAAATCTCCACTTCCCGAGGGCACCAGATGAGTGTGGGGTCAGTCTGCATTTTTCGTCAAGCCACTGTCAATGTGAGAGAACTCGTGTCCAGCTTATAAGCCTATACTTGCATAAACCACAAGGGAAGATTAACAATCTTTGGACAACACCCACCAGTGAGACTCGAACCCAGAAAGCACAACTACCTTCCAGTAGCTGCCATAACTAGTATGCTTTAACCCACTACACCATCAGACCCTACAAAAGACGTTGAGAATTCGAGATATATATATCTCAAACATCTCCACTTCCCGAGGGCACCAGATGAGTGTGGGGTCAGTCTGCATTTTTCGTCAAGCCACTGACAATGTCAGAGAACTCGTGTCCAGCTTATAAGCCTATACTTGCATAAACCACAAGGGAAGATTACCAATCTTTGGACAACACCCACCAGTGAGACTCGAACCCAGAAAGCACAACTACCTTCCAGTAGCTGCCATAACTTGTATGCTTTAACCCACTACACCATCAGACCCTAAAAAAGAAGTTGAGAATTCGAGATATATATATCTCAAACATCTCCACTTCCCGAGGGCACCAGATGAGTGTGGGGTCAGTCTGCATTTTTCGTCAAGCCACTGTTAATGTGAGAGAACTCGTGTCCAGCTTATAAGCCTATACTTGCATAAACCACAAGGGAAGATTAACAATCTTTGGACAACACCCACCAGTGAGACTCGAACCCAGAAAGCACAACTACCTTCCAGTAGCTGCCATAACTAGTATGCTTTAACCCACTACACCATCAGACCCTAAAAAAGAAGTTGAGAATTCGAGATATATATATCTCAAACATCTCCACTTCCCGAGGGCACCAGATGAGTGTAGGGTCAGTCTGCATTTTTCGTCAAGCCACTGTCAATATGAGAGAACTCGTGTCCAGATTATAAGCCTATACTTGCATAAACCACAAGGGAAGATTAACAATCTTTGGACAACACCCACCAGTGAGACTCGAACCCAGAAAGCACAACTACCTTCCAGTAGCTGCCATAACTAGTATGCTTTAACCCACTACACCATCAGACCCTACAAGAGAAGTTGAGAATTCGAGATATATATATCTCAAACATCTCCACTTCCCGAGGGCACCAGATGAGTGTGGGGTCAGTCTGCATTTTTCGTCAAGCCACTGTTAATGTGAGAGAACTCGTGTCCAGCTTATAAGCCTATACTTGCATAAATTATAAGGGAAGATTAACAATCTTTGGACAACACCCACCAGTGAGACTCGAACCCAGAAAGCACAACTACCTTCCAGTAGCTGCCATAACTAGTATGCTTTAACCCACTACACCATCAGACCCTACAAAAGAAGTTGAGAATTCGAGATATATATATCTCAAACATCTCCACTTCCCGAGGGCACCAGATGAGTGTGGGGTCAGTGTGCATTTTTCGTCAAGCCACTGTCAATGTGAGAGAACTCGTGTCCAGCTTATAAGCCTATACTTGCATAAACCACAAGGGAAGATTAACAATCTTTGGACAACACCCACCAGTGAGACTCGAACCCAGAAAGCACAACTACCTTCCAGTAGCTGCCATAACTAGTATGCTTTAACCCACTACACCATCAGACCCTACAAAAGTAGTTGAGAATTCGAGATATATATATGTCAAACATCTCCACTTCCCGAGGGCACCAGATGAGTGTGGGGTCAGTCTGCATTTTTCGTCAAGCCACTGTCAATGTGAGAGAACTCGTGTCCAGCTTATAAGCCTATACTTGCATAAACCACAAGGGAAGATTAACAATCTTTGGACAACACCCACCAGTGAGACTCGAACCCAGAAAGGACAACTACCTTCCAGTAGCTGCCATAACTAGTATGCTTTAACCCACTACACCATCAGACCCTACAAAAGAAGTTGAGAATTCGAGATATATATATCTCAAACATCTCCACTTCCCGAGGGCACCAGATGAGTGTGGGGTCAGTCTGCATTTTTCGTCAAGCCACTGTCAATGTGAGAGAACTCGTGTCCAGCTTATAAGCCTATACTTGCATAAACCACAAGGGAAGATTAACAATCTTTGGACAACACCCACCAGTGAGACTCGAACCCAGAAAGCACAACTACCTTCCAGTAGCTGCCATAACTAGTATGCTTTAACCCACTACACCATCAGACCCTACAAAAGAAGCTGAGAATTCGAGATATATATATCTCAAACATCTCCACTTCCCGAGGGCACCAGATGAGTGTGGGGTCAGTCTGCATTTTTCGTCAAGCCACTGTCAATGTGAGAGAACTCGTGTCCAGCTTATAAGCCTATACTTGCATAAACCACAAGGGAAGATTAACAATCTTTGGACAACACCCACCAGTGAGACTCGAACCATAGAAAGCACAACTACTTTCCAGTAGCTGCCATAACTAGTATGCTTTAACCCACTACACCATCAGACCCTACAAAAGAAGATGAGAATTCGAGATATATATATCTCAAACATCTCCACTTCCCGAGGGCACCAGATGAGTGTGGGGTCAGTCTGCATTTTTCGTCAAGCCACTGTCAATGTGAGAGAACTCGTGTCCAGCTTATAAGCCTATACTTGCATAAACCACAAGGGAAGATTAACAATCTTTGGACAACACCCACCAGTGAGACTCGAACCCAGAAAGTACAACTACCTTCCAGTAGCTGCCATAACTAGTATGCTTTAACCCACTACACCATCAGACCCTACAAGAGTAGTTGAGAATTCGAGATATATATATCTCAAACATCTCCACTTCCCGAGGGCTCCAGATGAGTGTGGGGTCAGTTTGCATTTTTCGTCAAGCCACTGTCAATGTGAGAGAACTCGTGTCCAGCTTATAAGCCTATACTTGCATAAACCACAAGGGAAGATTAACAATCTTTGGACAACACCCACCAGTGAGACTCGAACCCAGAAAGGACAACTACCTTCCAGTAGCTGCCATAACTAGTATGCTTTAACCCACTACACCATCAGACCCTACAAAAGAAGTTGAGAATTCGAGATATATATATCTCAAACATCTCCACTTCCCGAGGGCACCAGATGAGTGTGGGGTCAGTCTGCATTTTTCGTCAAGCCACTGTCAATGTGAGAGAACTCGTGTCCAGCTTATAAGCCTATACT
>NW_027190563.1:0-5000 GCF_040958095.1 Procambarus clarkii
ACGCTAAAAGAAAACTTCCTAACATCTCTGTGACTCATCTGAGTTTCAAGCTTCCATCCATGTCCTCTCGTTCTGTTACTATTCCGTGTGAACATTTCGTCTATGTCCACTCTGTCAATCCCTCTGAGTATCTTATACGTTCCTATCATGTCCCCCCTCTCCCTTCTTCTTTCTAGTGTCGTAAAGCACAGTTCCCTCAGGCGCTCTTCATACCCCATCCCTCGTAGCTCTGGGACGAGTCTCGTTGCAAACCTCTGAACCTTTTCCAGTTTCATTATATGCTTCTTCAGATGGGGACTCCATGATGAGGCGGCATACTCTAAGACTGGCCTTACGTAGGCAGTGTAAAGCGCCCTAAATGCCTCCTTACTTGTGTGTGTGTGTGTGTGTGTGTGTGTGTGTGTGTGTGTGTGTGTGTGTGTGTGTGTGTGTGTGTGTGTGTGTGTGTGTGTGTGTGTGTGTGTGTGTGTACTCACCTAGTTGTACTCACCTAGTTGTGTCTGCAGGATCGAGCATTGACTCTTGGATCCCGCCTTTCGAGCATCGGTTGTTTACAGCAATGACTCCTGTCCCATTTCCCTATCATACCTGGTTTTAAAATTATGAATAGTATTTGCTTCCACAACCTGTTCCTGAAGTGCATTCCATTTCCCCACTACTCTCACGCAAAAAAGAAAACTTCCTAACATCTCTGTGACTCATCTGAGTTTCAAGCTTCCATCCATGTCCTCTCGTTCTGTTACTATTCCGTGTGAACATTTCGTCTATGTCCACTCTGTCAATTCCTCTGAGTATCTTATACGTTCCTATCATGTCCCCCCTCTCCCTTCTTCTTTCTAGTGTCGTAAGGCACAGTTCCCTCAGGTGCTCTTCATACCCCATCCCTCGTAGCTCTGGGACGAGTCTCGTTGCAAACCTCTGAACCTTTTCCAGTTTCATTATATGCTTCTTCAGATGGGGACTCCATGATGAGGCGGCATACTCTAAGACTGGCCTTACGTAGGCAGTGTAAAGCGCCCTAAATGCCTCCTTACTTGTGTGTGTGTGTGTGTGTGTGTGTGTGTGTGTGTGTACTCACCTAGTTGTGTCTGCAGGATCGAGCATTGACTCTTGGATCCCGCCTTTCGAGCATCGGTTGTTTACAGCAATGACTCCTGTCCCATTTCCCTATCATACCTGGTTTTAAAATTATGAATAGTATTTGCTTCCACAACCTGTTCCTGAAGTGCATTCCATTTCCCCACTACTCTCACGCTAAAAGAAAACTTCCTAACATCTCTGTGACTCATCTGAGTTTCAAGCTTCCATCCATGTCCTCTCGTTCTGTTACTATTCCGTGTGAACATTTCGTCTATGTCCACTCTGTCAATTCCTCTGAGTATCTTATACGTTCCTATCATGTCCCCCTCTCCCTTCTTCTTTCTAGTGTCGTAAGGCACAGTTCCCTCAGGCGCTCTTCATACCCCATCCCTCGTTGCTCTGGGACGAGTCTCGTTGCAAACCTCTGAACCTTTTCCAGTTTCATTATATGCTTCTTCAGATGGGGACTCCATGATGAGGCGGCATACTCTAAGACTGGCCTTACGTAGGCAGTGTAAAGCGCCCTAAATGCCTCCTTACTTGTGTGTGTGTGTGTGTGTGTGTGTGTGTGTGTGTGTGTGTGTGTGTGTGTGTGTGTGTGTGTGTGTGTGTGTGTGTGTGTGTGTGTGTGTGTGTGTGTGTGTGTGTGTGTGTGTGTACTCACCTAGTTGTACTCACCTAGTTGTGTCTGCAGGATCGAGCATTGACTCTTGGATCCCGCCTTTCGAGCATCGGTTGTTTACAGCAATGACTCCTGTCCCATTTCCCTATCATACCTGGTTTTAAAATTATGAATAGTATTTGCTTCCACAACCTGTTCCTGAAGTGCATTCCATTTCCCCACTACTCTCACGCTAAAAGAAAACTTCCTAACATCTCTGTGACTCATCTGAGTTTCAAGCTTCCATCCATGTCCTCTCGTTCTGTTACTATTCCGTGTGAACATTTCGTCTATGTCCACTCTGTCAATACCTCTGAGTATCTTATACGTTCCTATCATGTCCCCCCTCTCCCTTCTTCTTTCTAGTGTCGTAAGGCACAGTTCCCTCAGGCGCTCTTCATACCCCATCCCTCGTAGCTCTGGGACGAGTCTCGTTGCAAACCTCTGAACCTTTTCCAGTTTCATTATATGCTTCTTCAGATGGGGACTCCATGATGAGGCGGCATACTCTAAGACTGGCCTTACGTAGGCAGTGTAAAGCGCCCTAAATGCCTCCTTACTTGTGTGTGTGTGTGTGTGTGTGTGTGTGTGTGTGTGTGTGTGTGTGTGTGTGTGTGTGTGTGTGTGTGTGTGTGTGTGTGTGTGTGTGTGTGTGTGTGTGTGTGTGTGTGTGTGTGTGTGTGTGTGTGTGTGTGTGTGTGTGTGTGTGTGTGTGTGTGTGTGTGTGTGTGTGTGTGTGTGTGTGTGTGTGTGTGTGTACTCACCTAGTTGTACTCACCTAGTTGTGTCTGCAGGATCGAGCATTGACTCTTGGATCCCGCCTTTCGAGCATCGGTTGTTTACAGCAATGACTCCTGTCCCATTTCCCTATCATACCTGGTTTTAAAATTATGAATAGTATTTGCTTCCACAACCTGTTCCTGAAGTGCATTCCATTTCCCCACTACTCTCACGCTAAAAGAAAACTTCCTAACATCTCTGTGACTCATCTGAGTTTCAAGCTTCCATCCATGTCCTCTCGTTCTGTTACTATTCCGTGTGAACATTTCGTCTATGTCCACTCTGTCAATTCCTCTGAGTATCTTATACGTTCCTATGATGTCCCCCCTCTCCCTTCTTCTTTCTAGTGTCGTAGGGCACAGTTCCCTCAGGCGCTCTTCATACCCCATCCCTCGTAGGTCTGGGACGAGTCTCGTTGCAAACCTCTGAACCTTTTCCAGTTTCATTATATGCTTCTTCAGATGGGGACTCCATGATGAGGCGGCATACTCTAAGACTGGCCTTACGTAGGCAGTGTAAAGCGCCCTAAATGCCTCCTTACTTGTGTGTGTGTGTGTGTGTGTGTGTGTGTGTGTGTGTGTGTGTGTGTGTGTGTGTGTGTGTGTGTGTGTGTGTGTACTCACCTAGTTGTACTCACCTAGTTGTGTCTGCAGGATCGAGCATTGACTCTTGGATCCCGCCTTTCGAGCATCGGTTGTTTACAGCAATGACTCCTGTCCCATTTCCCTATCATTCCTGGTTTTAAAATTATGAATAGTATTTGCTTCCACAACCTGTTCCTGAAGTGCATTCCATTTCCCCACTACTCTCACGCTAAAAGAAAACTTCCTAACATCTCTGTGACTCATCTGAGTTTCAAGCTTCCATCCATGTCCTCTCGTTCTGTTACTATTCCGTGTGAACATTTCGTCTATGTCCACTCTGTCAATACCTCTGAGTATCTTATACGTTCCTATCATGTCCCCCCTCTCCCTTCTTCTTTCTAGTGTCGTAAGGCACAGTTCCCTCAGGCGCTCTTCATACCCCATCCCTCGTAGCTCTGGGACGAGTCTCGTTGCAAACCTCTGAACCTTTTCCAGTTTCATTATATGCTTCTTCAGATGGGGACTCCATGATGAGGCGGCATACTCTAAGACTGGCCTTACGTAGGCAGTGTAAAGCGCCCTAAATGCCTCCTTACTTGTGTGTGTGTGTGTGTGTGTGTGTGTGTGTGTGTGTGTGTGTGTGTGTGTGTGTGTGTGTGTGTGTACTCACCTAGTTGTACTCACCTAGTTGTGTCTGCAGGATCGAGCATTGACTCTTGGATCCCGCCTTTCGAGCATCGGTTGTTTACAGCAATGACTCCTGTCCCATTTCCCTATCATATCTGGTTTTAAAATTATGAATAGTATTTGCTTCCACAACCTGTTCCTGAAGTGCATTCCATTTCCCCACTACTCTCACGCTAAAAGAAAACTTCCTAACATCTCTGTGACTCATCTGAGTTTCAAGCTTCCATCCATGTCCTCTCGTTCTGTTACTATTCCGTGTGAACATTTCGTCTATGTCCACTCTGTCAATACCTCTGAGTATCTTATACGTTCCTATCATGTCCCCCCTCTCCCTTCTTCTTTCTAGTGTCGTAAGGCACAGTTCCCTCAGGCGCTCTTCATACCCCATCCCTCGTAGCTCTGGGACGAGTCTCGTTGCAAACCTCTGAACCTTTTCCAGTTTCATTATATGCTTCTTCAGATGGGGACTCCATGATGAGGCGGCATACTCTAAGACTGGCCTTACGTAGGCAGTGTAAAGCGCCCTAAATGCCTCCTTACTTGTGTGTGTGTGTGTGTGTGTGTGTGTGTGTGTGTGTGTGTGTGTGTGTGTGTGTGTGTGTGTGTGTGTGTGTGTGTGTGTGTGTGTGTACTCACCTAGTTGTACTCACCTAGTTGTGTCTGCAGGATCGAGCATTGACTCTTGGATCCCGCCTTTCGAGCATCGGTTGTTTACAGCAATGACTCCTGTCCCATTTCCCTATCATACCTGGTTTTAAAATTATGAATAGTATTTGCTTCCACAACCTGTTCCTGAAGTGCATTCCATTTCCCCACTACTCTCACGCTAAAAGAAAACTTCCTAACATCTCTGTGACTCATCTGATTTTCAAGCTTCCATCCATGTCCTCTCGTTCTGTTGCTATTCCGTGTGAACATTTCGTCTATGTCCACTCTGTCAATTCCTCTGAGTATCTTATACGTTCCTATCATGTCCCCCCTCTCCCATCTTCTTTCTAGTGTCGTAAGGCACAGTTCCCTCAGGCGCTCTTCATACCCCATCCCTCGTAGCTCTGGGACGAGTCTCGTTGCAAACCTCTGAACCTTTTCCAGTTTCATAATATGCTTCTTCAGATGGGGACTCCATGATGAGGCAGCATACTCTAAGACTGGCCTTACGTAGGCAGTGTAAAGCGCCCTAAATGCCTCCTTACTTGTGTGTGTGTGTG
>NW_027190563.1:7500-17500 GCF_040958095.1 Procambarus clarkii
CTGGCCTTACGTAGGCAGTGTAAAGCGCCCTAAATGCCTCCTTACTTGTGTGTGTGTGTGTGTGTGTGTGTGTGTGTGTGTGTGTGTGTGTGTGTGTGTGTGTGTGTGTGTGTGTGTGTGTGTGTGTGTGTGTGTGTGTGTGTGTACTCACCTAATTGTACTCACCTAATTGTGCTTGCGGGGGTTGAGCTCTGGCTCTTTGGTCCCGCCTCTCAACCGTCAATCAACTGGTGTACAGATTCCTGAGCCTATTGGGCTCTATCATATCTACATTTGAAACTGTGAATGGAGTCAGCCTCCACCACATCACTTCCTAATGCATTCCATTTGCTAACTACTCTGACACTGAAAAAGTTCTTTCTAACGTCTCTGTGGCTCATTTGGGTACTCAGCTTCCACCTGTGTCCCCTTGTTCGCGTCCCACCAGTGTTGAAAAGTTCGTCCTTGTTTACCCGGTCGATTCCCCTGAGGATTTTGTAGGTTGTGATCATGTCCCCCCTTACTCTTCTGTCTTCCAGTGTCGTGAGGTGCATTTCCCGCAGCCTTTCCTCATAACTCATGCCTCTTAGTTCTGGGACTAGTCTAGTAGCATACCTTTGGACTTTTTCCAGCTTCGTCTTGTGCTTGACAAGGTACGGGCTCCATGCTGGGGCCGCATACTCCAGGATTGGTCTTACATATGTGGTGTACAAGATTCTGAATGATTCCTTACACAGGTTCCTGAACGCCGTTCTGATGTTAGCCAGCCTCGCATATGCCGCAGACGTTATTCTCTTTATGTGGGCTTCAGGAGACAGGTTTGGTGTGATATCAACTCCTAGATCTTTCTCTCTGTCTGTTTCATTAAGTACTTCATCTCCTATTCTGTATCCTGTGCCTGGCCTCCTGTTTCCACTGCCTAGTTTCATTACTTTGCATTTACTCGGGTTG
Organism: Procambarus clarkii; assembly: GCF_040958095.1. Lineage (NCBI taxonomy): Eukaryota > Metazoa > Arthropoda > Malacostraca > Decapoda > Cambaridae > Procambarus > Procambarus clarkii. The sequence goes on from NW_027190563.1 coordinate 8,431, forward strand.
AACTTCAACAGCCATTTGTTGGACCATTCACTCAGTCTATCCAGGTCATCTTGTAGCCTCCTACTATCATCCTCTGTTTCAATCCTCCTCATAATTTTTGCATCGTCGGCAAACATTGAGAGGAACGAATCTATACCCTCTGGGAGATCATTTACATATACCAGAAACAGTATAGGTCCAAGGACTGACCCCTGCGGGACTCCACTTGTGACGTCTCGCCAATCTGAGACCTCACCCCTCACACAGACTCGTTGTCTCCTGTTGCTTAGGTATTCCTCTATCCACCGGAGTACCTTCCCTCTCACTCCAGCCTGCATCTCCAACTTTCGCACTAGCCTCTTGTGTGGCACTGTATCAAAGGCTTTCTGACAATCCAAAAATATGCAGTCTGCCCACCCTTCTCTTTCTTGCCTTATTTTTGTTGCCTGGTCGTAGAATTCAAGTAACCCTGTGAGGCAGGACCTGCCATCCCTGAACCCATGTTGATGCTGTGTTACAAAGTTCCTTCGCTCCAGATGCTCCACTAGTTTTTTTCGCACAATCTTCTCCATCAGCTTGCATGGTATGCAGGTTAGGGACACTGGCCTGTAGTTCAGTGCCTCCTGTCTATCCCCTTTCTTGTATATCGGGACTACGTTTGCTGCTTTCCAAGTATCTGGCAGTTCCCCTGTTGCCAGTGATTTGTTATACACTATGGAGAGTGGTAGGCTCAGTTCTCTTGCTCCTTCCTTTAGAACCCAAGGGGAGATTCCATCTGGGCCTATAGCCTTCGTCACGTCCAACTCTAGTAAACACTTCCTTACTTCCCCACTGGTAATCTCAAACTCTTCCAGTGGTTCCTGGTTAGCTATTCCCTCACTTACCTCTGGAATTTCTCCTTGTTCTAAGGTGAAGACCTCCTGGAATTTCTTATTCAATTCCTCACACACTTCCTTGTCATTTGTAGTGAATCCTTCCGCCCCTATCCTTAATCTCATAACCTGTTCCTTTACTGTTGTTTTTCTCCTAATGTGGCTATGCAACAATTTAGGCTGAGTCTTTGCCTTGCTTGCGATGTCATTTTCGTATTGTCTTTCTGCCTCTCTTCTCATCCTGACATATTCATTCCTGGCATTCTGGTATCTTTCTCTGCTCTCCAGTGTCCTGTTATTCCTATAGTTTCTCCATGCCCTTTTACTTTGCTGCTTAGCTAGCCTACATCTTTGATTAAACCATGGGATTCTCATCTTCATTTCTCTGTTTTCCTTTTGGACTGGGACAAACTTGTTTGCTGCGTCCTTGCACTTCTGCGTGATGTAATCCATCATATCTTGGGCCGTCTTTCCCCTGAGCTCTGTTTCCCATGCTATATCTGTTAGGAATTTTCTTATCCCCTCATAGTTTCCCTTTCGGTATGCTAACCTTTTGGTTTCGGTATCCCTCCTCGAGTTCAATAACCCTTCTTCAATCAAGTACTCAAACACCAGTACACTGTGGTCGCTCATTCCTACTGGGTCCTCAAAACCGATTTCTCTTATGTCGGAGTCGTTCAGAGTGAAGACTAGGTCGAGTCTCGCTGGTTCGTCATTTCCTCTCATCCTTGTGGGTTCTCCGACATGCTGCGTTAAAAAGTTGCTTGTCACCACCTCCAATAGTTTGGCTCTCCACGTATCCTCGCCTCCATGCGGTTCCTTGTTCTCCCAGTCAATCTTTCCGTGATTGAAGTCGCCCATGATGAGCAGGTGGGATCTATTTCTACAGGCAGCAGAGGCTGCCCTCTCAATTATAGTGTTAACTGCCTTGTTGTTGTTTTCATACTCTTGACTGGGTCTCCTGTCATTTGGTGGAGGGTTGTATATTACTGTGTGTGTGTGTGTGTGTGTGTGTGTGTGTGTGTGTGTGTGTGTGTGTGTGTCTGTGTGTGTGTGTGTGTGTGTGTGTGTGTGTACTCACCTAGTTGTACTCACCTAGTTGTGTCTGCAGGATCGAGCATTGACTCTTGGATCCCGCCATTCGAGCATCGGTTGTTTACAGCAATGACTCCTGTCCCATTTCCCTATCATACCTGGTTTTAAAATTATGAATAGTATTTGCTTCCACAACCTGTTCCTGAAGTGCATTCCCTTTCCCCACTACTCTCACGCTAAAAGAAAACTTCCTAACATCTCTGTGACTCATCTGAGTTTCAAGCTTCCATCTATGTCCTCTCGTTCTGTTACTATTCCGTGTGAACATTTCGTCTATGTCCACTCTGTCAATTCCTCTGAGTATCTTATACGTTCCTATCATGTCCCCCCCTCTCCCTTCTTCTTTCTAGTTTCGTAAGGCACAGTTCCCTCAGGCGCTCTTCATACCCCATCCCTCGTAGCTCTGGGACGAGTCTCGTTGCAAACCTCTGAACCTTTTCCAGTTTCATTATATGCTTCTTCAGATGGGGACTCCATGATGAGGCGGCATACTCTAAGACTGGCCTTACGTAGGCAGTGTAAAGCGCCCTAAATGCCTCCTTACTTGTGTGTGTGTGTGTGTGTGTGTGTGTGTGTGTGTGTGTGTGTGTGTGTGTGTGTGTGTGTGTGTGTGTGTGTGTGTGTGTGTGTGTGTGTGTGTGTGTGTGTGTGTGTGTGTGTGTGTGTGTGTGTGTGTGTGTGTGTGTGTGTGTGTGTGTGTGTGTGTGTGTGTGTGTACTCACCTAGTTGTACTCACCTAGTTGTGTCTGCAGGATCGAGCATTGACTCTTGGATCCCGCCTTTCGAGCATCGGTTGTTTACAGCAATGACTCCTGTCCCATTTCCCTATCATACCTGGTTTTAAAATTATGAATAGTATTTGCTTCCACAACCTGTTCCTGAAGTGCATTCCATTTCCCCACTACTCTCACGCTAAAAGAAAACTTCCTAACATCTCTGTGACTCATCTGAGTTTCAAGCTTCCATCCATGTCCTCTCGTTCTGTTACTATTCCGTGTGAACATTTCGTCTATGTCCACTCTGTCAATTCCTCTGAGTATCTTATACGTTCCTATCATGTCCCCCCTCTCCCTTCTTCTTTCTAGTGTCGTAAGGCACAGTTCCCTCAGGTGCTCTTCATACCCCATCCCTCGTAGCTCTGGGACGAGTCTCGTTGCAAACCTCTGAACCTTTTCCAGTTTCATTATATGCTTCTTCAGATGGGGACTCCATGATGAGGCGGCATACTCTAAGACTGGCCTTACGTAGGCAGTGTAAAGCGCCCTAAATGCCTCCTTACTTGTGTGTGTGTGTGTGTGTGTGTGTGTGAGTGTGTGTGTGTGTGTGTGTGTGTGTGTGTGTGTGTGTGTGTACTCACCTAGTTGTACTCACCTAGTTGTGTCTGCAGGATCGAGCATTGACTTTTGGATCCCGCCTTTCGAGCATCGGTTGTTTACAGCAATGACTCCTATCCCATTTCCCTATCATACCTGGTTTTAAAATTATGAATAGTATTTGCTTCCACAACCTGTTCCTGAAGTGCATTCCATTTCCCCACTACTCTCACGCTAAAAGAAAACTTCCTAACATCTCTGTGACTCATCTGAGTTTCAAGCTTCCATCCATGTCCTCTCGTTCTGTTACTATTCCGTGTGAACATTTCGTCTATGTCCACTCTGTCAATTCCTCTGAGTATCTTATACGTTCCTATCATGTCCCCCCTCTCCCTTCTTCTTTCTAGTGTCGTAAGGCACAGTTCCCTCAGGCGCTCTTCATACCCCATCCCTCGTAGCTCTGGGACGAGTCTCGTTGCAAACCTCTGAACCTTTTCCAGTTTCATTATATGCTTCTTCAGATGGGGACTCCATGATGAGGCGGCATACTCTAAGGCTGGCCTTACGTAGGCAGTGTAAAGCGCCCTAAATGCCTCCTTACTTGTGTGTGTGTGTGTGTGTGTGTGTGTGTGTGTGTGTGTGTGTGTGTGTGTGTGTGTGTGTGTGTGTGTGTGTGTGTGTGTGTGTGTGTGTGTGTGTGTGTCTGTGTGTGTGTGTGTGTGTGTGTGTGTGTGTACTCACCTAGTTGTACTCACCTAGTTGTGTCTGCAGGATCGAGCATTGACTCTTGGATCCCGCCTTTCGAGCATCGGTTGTTTACAGCAATGACTCCTGTCCCATTTCCCTATCATACCTGGTTTTAAAATTATGAATAGTATTTGCTTCCACAACCTGTTCCTGAAGTGCATTCCCTTTCCCCACTACTCTCACGCTAAAAGAAAACTTCCTAACATCTCTGTGACTCATCTGAGTTTCAAGCTTCCATCCATGTCCTCTCGTTCTGTTACTATTCCGTGTGAACATTTCGTCTATGTCCACTCTGTCAATTCCTCTGAGTATCTTATACGTTCCTATCATGTCCCCCCTCTCCCTTCTTCTTTCTAGTGTCGTAAGGCACAGTTCCCTCAGGTGCTCTTCATACCCCATCCCTCGTAGCTCTGGGACGAGTCTCGTTGCAAACCTCTGAACCTTTTCCAGTTTCATTATATGCTTCTTCAGATGGGGACTCCATGATGAGGCGGCATACTCTAAGACTGGCCTTACGTAGGCAGTGTAAAGCGCCCTAAATGCCTCCTTACTTGTGTGTGTGTGTGTGTGTGTGTGTGAGTGTGTGTGTGTGTGTGTGTGTGTGTGTGTGTGTGTGTGTACTCACCTAGTTGTGTCTGCAGGATCGAGCATTGACTTTTGGATCCCGCCTTTCGAGCATCGGTTGTTTACAGCAATGACTCCTATCCCATTTCCCTATCATACCTGGTTTTAAAATTATGAATAGTATTTGCTTCCACAACCTGTTCCTGAAGTGCATTCCATTTCCCCACTACTCTCACGCTAAAAGAAAACTTCCTAACATCTCTGTGACTCATCTGAGTTTCAAGCTTCCATCCATGTCCTCTCGTTCTGTTACTATTCCGTGTGAACATTTCGTCTATGTCCACTCTGTCAATTCCTCTGAGTATCTTATACGTTCCTATCATGTCCCCCCTCTCCCTTCTTCTTTCTAGTGTCGTAAGGCACAGTTCCCTCAGGCGCTCTTCATACCCCATCCCTCGTAGCTCTGGGACGAGTCTCGTTGCAAACCTCTGAACCTTTTCCAGTTTCATTATATGCTTCTTCAGATGGGGACTCCATGATGAGGCGGCATACTCTAAGGCTGGCCTTACGTAGGCAGTGTAAAGCGCCCTAAATGCCTCCTTACTTGTGTGTGTGTGTGTGTGTGTGTGTGTGTGTGTGTGTGTGTGTGTGTGTGTGTGTGTGTGTGTGTGTGTGTGTGTGTGTGTGTGTGTGTGTGTGTGTGTGTCTGTGTGTGTGTGTGTGTGTGTGTGTGTGTGTACTCACCTAGTTGTACTCACCTAGTTGTGTCTGCAGGATCGAGCATTGACTCTTGGATCCCGCCTTTCGAGCATCGGTTGTTTACAGCAATGACTCCTGTCCCATTTCCCTATCATACCTGGTTTTAAAATTATGAATAGTATTTGCTTCCACAACCTGTTCCTGAAGTGCATTCCCTTTCCCCACTACTCTCACGCTAAAAGAAAACTTCCTAACATCTCTGTGACTCATCTGAGTTTCAAGCTTCCATCCATGTCCTCTCGTTCTGTTACTATTCCGTGTGAACATTTCGTCTATGTCCACTCTGTCAATTCCTCTGAGTATCTTATTCGTTCCTATCATGTCCCCCCTCTCCCTTCTTCTTTCTAGTTTCGTAAGGCACAGTTCCCTCAGGCGCTCTTCATACCCCATCCCTCGTAGCTCTGGGACGAGTCTCGTTGCAAACCTCTGAACCTTTTCCAGTTTCATTATATGCTTCTTCAGATGGGGACTCCATGATGAGGCGGCATACTCTAAGACTGGCCTTACGTAGGCAGTGTAAAGCGCCCTAAATGCCTCCTTACTTGTGTGTGTGTGTGTGTGTGTGTGTGTGTGTGTGTGTGTGTGTGTGTGTGTGTGTGTGTGTGTGTGTGTGTGTGTGTGTGTGTGTGTGTGTGTGTGTGTGTGTGTGTGTGTGTGTGTATGTGTGTGTGTGTGTGTGTGTGTGTGTGTGTGTGTGTGTGTGTGTGTGTGTGTGTGTGTGTGTGTGTGTGTGTGTGTGTGTGTACTCACCTAGTTGTACTCACCTAGTTGTGTCTGCAGGATCGAGCATTGACTCTTGGATCCCGCCTTTCGAGCATCGGTTGTTTACAGCAATGACTCCTGTCCCATTTCCCTATCATACCTGGTTTTAAAATTATGAATAGTATTTGCTTCCACAACCTGTTCCTGAAGTGCATTCCATTTCCCCACTACTCTCACGCTAAAAGAAAACTTCCTAACATCTCTGTGACTCATCTGAGTTTCAAGCTTCCATCCATGTCCTCTCGTTCTGTTACTATTCCGTGTGAACATTTCGTCTATGTCCACTCTGTCAATTCCTCTGAGTATCTTATACGTTCCTATCATGTCCCCCCTCTCCCTTCTTCTTTCTAGTGTCGTAAGGCACAGTTCCCTCAGGTGCTCTTCATACCCCATCCCTCGTAGCTCTGGGACGAGTCTCGTTGCAAACCTCTGAACCTTTTCCAGTTTCATTATATGCTTCTTCAGATGGGGACTCCATGATGAGGCGGCATACTCTAAGACTGGCCTTACGTAGGCAGTGTAAAGCGCCCTAAATGCCTCCTTACTTGTGTGTGTGTGTGTGTGTGTGTGTGTGTGTGAGTGTGTGTGTGTGTGTGTGTGTGTGTGTGTGTGTGTGTGTGTGTGTGTGTACTCACCTAGTTGTACTCACCTAGTTGTGTCTGCAGGATCGAGCATTGACTTTTGGATCCCGCCTTTCGAGCATCGGTTGTTTACAGCAATGACTCCTATCCCATTTCCCTATCATACCTGGTTTTAAAATTATGAATAGTATTTGCTTCCACAACCTGTTCCTGAAGTGCATTCCATTTCCCCACTACTCTCACGCTAAAAGAAAACTTCCTAACATCTCTGTGACTCATCTGAGTTTCAAGCTTCCATCCATGTCCTCTCGTTCTGTTACTATTCCGTGTGAACATTTCGTCTATGTCCATTCTGTCAATTCCTCTGAGTATCTTATACGTTCCTATCATGTCCCCCCTCTCCCTTCTTCTTTCTAGTGTCGTAAGGCACAGTTCCCTCAGGCGCTCTTCATACCCCATCCCTCGTAGCTCTGGGACGAGTCTCGTTGCAAACCTCTGAACCTTTTCCAGTTTCATTATATGCTTCTTCAGATGGGGACTCCATGATGAGGCGGCATACTCTAAGACTGGCCTTACGTAGGCAGTGTAAAGCGCCCTAAATGCCTCCTTACTTGTGTGTGTGTGTGTGTGTGTGTGTGTGTGTGTGTGTGTGTGTGTGTGTGTGTGTGTGTGTGTGTGTGTGTGTGTGTGTGTGTGTGTGTGTGTGTGTGTGTGTGTGTATGTGTGTGTGTGTGTGTGTGTGTGTGTGTGTGTGTGTGTGTGTGTGTGTGTGTGTGTGTGTGTGTGTGTGTGTGTGTGTGTGTGTGTGTACTCACCTAGTTGTACTCACCTAGTTGTGTCTGCAGGATCGAGCATTGACTCTTGGATCCCGCCTTTCGAGCATCGGTTGTTTACAGCAATGACTCCTGTCCCATTTCCCTATCATACCTGGTTTTAAAATTATGAATAGTATTTGCTTCCACAACCTGTTCCTGAAGTGCATTCCATTTCCCCACTACTCTCACGCTAAAAGAAAACTTCCTAACATCTCTGTGACTCATCTGAGTTTCAAGCTTCCATCCATGTCCTCTCGTTCTGTTACTATTCCGTGTGAACATTTCGTCTATGTCCACTCTGTCAATTCCTCTGAGTATCTTATACGTTCCTATCATGTCCCCCCTCTCCCTTCTTCTTTCTAGTGTCGTAAGGCACAGTTCCCTCAGGTGCTCTTCATACCCCATCCCTCGTAGCTCTGGGACGAGTCTCGTTGCAAACCTCTGAACCTTTTCCAGTTTCATTATATGCTTCTTCAGATGGGGACTCCATGATGAGGCGGCATACTCTAAGACTGGCCTTACGTAGGCAGTGTAAAGCGCCCTAAATGCCTCCTTACTTGTGTGTGTGTGTGTGTGTGTGTGTGTGTGTGTGTGTGTGTGTGTGTGTGTGTGTGTGTGTGTGTGTGTGTGTGTGTGTGTGTGTGTGTGTGTGTGTGTGTGTGTGTGTGTGTGTGTGTGTGTGTGTATGTGTGTGTGTGTGTGTGTGTGTGTGTGTGTGTGTGTGTGTGTGTGTGTGTGTGTGTGTGTGTGTGTGTGTGTGTGTGTACTCACCTAGTTGTACTCACCTAGTTGTGTCTGCAGGATCGAGCATTGACTCTTGGATCCCGCCTTTCGAGCATCGGTTGTTTACAGCAATGACTCCTGTCCCATTTCCCTATCATACCTGGTTTTAAAATTATGAATAGTATTTGCTTCCACAACCTGTTCCTGAAGTGCATTCCATTTCCCCACTACTCTCACGCTAAAAGAAAACTTCCTAACATCTCTGTGACTCATCTGAGTTTCAAGCTTCCATCCATGTCCTCTCGTTCTGTTACTATTCCGTGTGAACATTTCGTCTATGTCCACTCTGTCAATTCCTCTGAGTATCTTATACGTTCCTATCATGTCCCCCCTCTCCCTTCTTCTTTCTAGTGTCGTAAGGCACAGTTCCCTCAGGTGCTCTTCATACCCCATCCCTCGTAGCTCTGGGACGAGTCTCGTTGCAAACCTCTGAACCTTTTCCAGTTTCATTATATGCTTCTTCAGATGGGGACTCCATGATGAGGCGGCATACTCTAAGACTGGCCTTACGTAGGCAGTGTAAAGCGCCCTAAATGCCTCCTTACTTGTGTGTGTGTGTGTGTGTGTGTGTGTGTGAGTGTGTGTGTGTGTGTGTGTGTGTGTGTGTGTGTGTGTGTGTGTGTGTGTGTGTGTACTCACCTAGTTGTACTCACCTAGTTGTGTCTGCAGGATCGAGCATTGACTTTTGGATCCCGCCTTTCGAGCATCGGTTGTTTACAGCAATGACTCCTATCCCATTTCCCTATCATACCTGGTTTTAAAATTATGAATAGTATTTGCTTCCACAACCTGTTCCTGAA
>NW_027190563.1:22500-33586 GCF_040958095.1 Procambarus clarkii
AAAGTTCGTCCTTGTTTACCCGGTCGATTCCCCTGAGGATTTTGTAGGTTGTGATCATGTCCCCCCTTACTCTTCTGTCTTCCAGTGTCGTGAGGTGCATTTCCCGCAGCCTTTCCTCATAACTCATGCCTCTTAGTTCTGGGACTAGTCTAGTAGCATACCTTTGGACTTTTTCCAGCTTCGTCTTGTGCTTGACAAGGTACGGGCTCCATGCTGGGGCCGCATACTCCAGGATTGGTCTTACATATGTGGTGTACAAGATTCTGAATGATTCCTTACACAGGTTCCTGAACGCCGTTCTGATGTTAGCCAGCCTCGCATATGCCGCAGACGTTATTCTCTTTATGTGGGCTTCAGGAGACAGGTTTGGTGTGATATCAACTCCTAGATCTTTCTCTCTGTCTGTTTCATTAAGTACTTCATCTCCTATTCTGTATCCTGTGCCTGGCCTCCTGTTTCCACTGCCTAGTTTCATTACTTTGCATTTACTCGGGTTGAACTTCAACAGCCATTTGTTGGACCATTCACTCAGTCTATCCAGGTCATCTTGTAGCCTCCTACTATCATCCTCTGTTTCAATCCTCCTCATAATTTTTGCATCGTCGGCAAACATTGAGAGGAACGAATCTATACCCTCTGGGAGATCATTTACATATACCAGAAACAGTATAGGTCCAAGGACTGACCCCTGCGGGACTCCACTTGTGACGTCTCGCCAATCTGAGACCTCACCCCTCACACAGACTCGTTGTCTCCTGTTGCTTAGGTATTCCTCTATCCACCGGAGTACCTTCCCTCTCACTCCAGCCTGCATCTCCAACTTTCGCACTAGCCTCTTGTGTGGCACTGTATCAAAGGCTTTCTGACAATCCAAAAATATGCAGTCTGCCCACCCTTCTCTTTCTTGCCTTATTTTTGTTGCCTGGTCGTAGAATTCAAGTAACCCTGTGAGGCAGGACCTGCCATCCCTGAACCCATGTTGATGCTGTGTTACAAAGTTCCTTCGCTCCAGATGCTCCACTAGTTTTTTTCGCACAATCTTCTCCATCAGCTTGCATGGTATGCAGGTTAGGGACACTGACCTGTAGTTCAGTGCCTCCTGTCTATCCCCTTTCTTGTATATCGGGACTACGTTAGCTGCTTTCCAAGTATCTGGCAGTTCCCCTGTTGCCAGTGATTTGTTATACACTATGGAGAGTGGTAGGCTCAGTTCTCTTGCTCCTTCCTTTAGAACCCAAGGGGAGATTCCATCTGGGCCTATAGCCTTCGTCACGTCCAACTCTAGTAAACACTTCCTTACTTCCCCACTGGTAATCTCAAACTCTTCCAGTGGTTCCTGGTTAGCTATTCCCTCACTTACCTCTGGAATTTCTCCTTGTTCTAAGGTGAAGACCTCCTGGAATTTCTTATTCAATTCCTCACACACTTCCTTGTCATTTGTAGTGAATCCTTCCGCCCCTATCCTTAATCTCATAACCTGTTCCTTTACTGTTGTTTTTCTCCTAATGTGGCTATGCAACAATTTAGGCTGAGTCTTTGCCTTGCTTGCGATGTCATTTTCGTATTGTCTTTCTGCCTCTCTTCTCATCCTGACATATTCATTCCTGGCATTCTGGTATCTTTCTCTGCTCTCCAGTGTCCTGTTATTCCTATAGTTTCTCCATGCCCTTTTACTTTGCTGCTTAGCTAGCCTACATCTTTGATTAAACCATGGGTTTCTCATCTTCATTTCTCTGTTTTCCTTTTGGACTGGGACAAACTTGTTTGCTGCGTCCTTGCACTTCTGCGTGATGTAATCCATCATATCTTGGGCCGTCTTTCCCCTGAGCTCTGTTTCCCATGCTATATCTGTTAGGAATTTTCTTATCCCCTCATAGTTTCCCTTTCGGTATGCTAACCTTTTGGTTTCGGTATCCCTCCTCGAGTTCAATAACCCTTCTTCAATCAAGTACTCAAACACCAGTACACTGTGGTCGCTCATTCCTACTGGGTCCTCAAAACCGATTTCTCTTATGTCGGAGTCGTTCAGAGTGAAGACTAGGTCGAGTCTCGCTGGTTCGTCATTGCCTCTCATCCTTGTGGGTTCTCCGACATGCTGCGTTAAAAAGTTGCTTGTCACCACCTCCAATAGTTTGGCTCTCCACGTATCCTCGCCTCCATGCGGTTCCTTGTTCTCCCAGTCAATCTTTCCGTGATTGAAGTCGCCCATGATGAGCAGGTGGGATCTATTTCTACAGGCAGCAGAGGCTGCCCTCTCAATTATAGTGTTAACTGCCTTGTTGTTGTTTTCATACTCTTGACTGGGTCTCCTGTCATTTGGTGGAGGGTTGTATATTACTGCTACTACTATTCTTGGTCCTCCCATTGTTATGGTGCCTGCTATGTAGTCTCTGAACTCCTCACAGCCCGGGATGGCCATCTCCTTAAAACTCCATTCCCTTCTCATGAGTAGGGCCACTCCGCCTCCTCCTCTACCTTCCCTCTCTTTCCTTATTACTGTATACTCCTGGGGAAACACGGCATTCGTTATGATTCCAGAGAGTTTTGTTTCAGTGAGTCCGATTACATCTGGGTTAACTTCTTGTGCTCTTTCCCTTAGTTCACTTGTCTTGCTTGTGATCCCATCTATGTTCGAGTACATCACCCTGAAACTGACTCTCTTCTGCTTCTTTTCTGGGGGGGACCTTTGGGATCTGGGGTGAGTGGGAGCTGGGGGGACCTGGCACGGGGGGATTTGTGGAGGAGGGAGGGCTTGGGGTGGTGGGGGAGAGGGGGAGGGTACAGGGGGTGGATAAGAGGGGGAGGGTACAGGGGGTGGATAAGAGGGGGAGGGTACAGGGGGTGGATAAGAGGGGGAGGGTACAGGGGGTGGGTAAGAGAGGGAGGGTTGGGGAAGCATGGGGGGAGGAGAGGCTGTGGGGGATAGGGGAGATGGGGGGGCTTGGGGGGAGAGAAAAGGGTGGAGGGCTTGGGGGGCGTGGGGGAAAAGGGAGGGCTGAGGTGGGTGAGGAAGAGGGGAGGGTTTAGGGGAGTGGGGGAGAGGGGAAGACTTAGGTGGGGTGGGGGAGAGTGGGGGCTTAGGGGGGAGGGGGAGAAGGGAGGGCATGGGGGTGGGAGAGACGGGAAGGCATGTGGGAGAAGGGAGGGCATGGGGGATGGGGGAGAAGGGAGGTCCTGGGGAGAGGGGTGAGGGGGAGAAGGGAGGTCCTGGGGAGAGGGGTGAGGGGGAGAAGGGGGGTGAGTGGGGGGAGGGGGGTGGGTGGGGGGAGGGTGCCCTAGGTGGGTACTTAGTGGGGGGCTGACAGGGGATGGGGCAGGTTGGGTGTCTGTTGGGTAGAATTTGGGGGTGGTGCCCCAATCCCTGTGGCTGTTGCACTGTTTGAGGAGGGTTCTCCACTTCCCTCTGGGATTGTAGGGTTCTGGGTTGTGGTACTCTGATTTCCTTCTCTCTCCCTGCGCTCCTTCCTCGCGTCTGCTGTCCGTATTCTCTCTTCCCTTGTCATATCCCTCTGCAGGAATATTTTCTTGAACTTCTCTACACCTTTTAGACAACACTTCCTTGCTAGCAGTTCCTCTTTCGCGATTTCGCTCATGAAAACCACCTTTATCATTCGGTCTCTGTCCTTGTTGTACTTTCCAAGCCTGAAAACCTTTTCAACATTTCGCTCAGCTCCCTCCATCCTTACCTCTTTAAGGATCTCTTTAATCATGTTTTTGTCCTTGTCTCTCCGCTCCTTTGGTCTGGTCCCTGTTTGTTCTTCAATGCCTGCTACTACTACTGCTCTATTTCTCTCAATCAGCCGGCTAGTACATCTAGCTGCTTCCTGAGAGGAAGCCACTTCCATGGCAACTTCCTTAACCGCAGACCTAGCTTCAGGGCTCTTTTTAAGCATTTCAGCAAATGAGATCTGGGTTGTGGTGGTTGTGGTTGTGTGTGTATGTGTGTGTGTGTGTGTGTGTGTGTGTGTGTGTGTGTGTGTGTGTGTGTGTGTGTGTGTGTGTGTGTGTGTGTGTGTGTGTGTGTGTGTGTGTGTGTGTGTGTGTGTGTGTGTGTACTCACCTAGTTGTACTCACCTAGTTGTGTCTGCAGGATCGAGCATTGACTCTTGGATCCCGCCTTTCGAGCATCGGTTGTTTACAGCAATGACTCCTGTCCCATTTCCCTATCATACCTGGTTTTAAAATTATGAATAGTATTTGCTTCCACAACCTGTTCCTGAAGTGCATTCCATTTCCCCACTACTCTCACGCTAAAAGAAAACTTCCTAACATCTCTGTGACTCATCTGAGTTTCAAGCTTCCATCCATGTCCTCTCGTTCTGTTACTATTCCGTGTGAACATTTCGTCTATGTCCACTCTGTCAATTCCTCTGAGTATCTTATACGTTCCTATCATGTCCCCCCTCTCCCTTCTTCTTTCTAGTGTCGTAAGGCACAGTTCCCTCAGGTGCTCTTCATACCCCATCCCTCGTAGCTCTGGGACGAGTCTCGTTGCAAACCTCTGAACCTTTTCCAGTTTCATTATATGCTTCTTCAGATGGGGACTCCATGATGAGGCGGCATACTCTAAGACTGGCCTTACGTAGGCAGTGTAAAGCGCCCTAAATGCCTCCTTACTTGTGTGTGTGTGTGTGTGTGTGTGTGTGTGTGTGTGTGTGTGTGTGTGTGTGTGTGTGTGTGTGTGTGTGTGTGTGTGTGTGTGTGTGTACTCACCTAGTTGTACTCACCTAGTTGTGTCTGCAGGATCGAGCATTGACTCTTGGATCCCGCCTTTCGAGCATCGGTTGTTTACAGCAATGACTCCTGTCCCATTTCCCTATCATACCTGGTTTTAAAATTATGAATAGTATTTGCTTCCACAACCTGTTCCTGAAGTGCATTCCATTTCCCCACTACTCTCACGCTAAAAGAAAACTTCCTAACATCTCTGTGACTCATCTGAGTTTCAAGCTTCCATCCATGTCCTCTCGTTCTGTTACTATTCCGTGTGAACATTTCGTCTATGTCCACTCTGTCAATTCCTCTGAGTATCTTATACGTTCCTATCATGTCCCCCCTCTCCCTTCTTCTTTCTAGTGTCGTAAGGCACAGTTCCCTCAGGCGCTCTTCATACCCCATCCCTCGTAGCTCTGGGAAGAGTCTCGTTGCAAACCTCTGAACCTTTTCCAGTTTCATTATATGCTTCTTCAGATGGGGACTCCATGATGAGGCGGCATACTCTAAGACTGGCCTTACGTAGGCAGTGTAAAGCGCTCTAAATGCCTCCTTACTTGTGTGTGTGTGTGTGTGTGTGTACTCACCTAGTTGTACTCACCTAGTTGTGTTTGCGGGGGTTGAGCTCTGGCTCTTTGGTCCTGCCTCTCAACCGTCAATCAACAGGTGTACAGATTCCTGAGCCTCTCGGGCTCTGTCATATCTACACTTGAAACTGTGTATGGAGTGAGCCTCCACCACATCACCCCCTAATGCATTCCATTTGTCAACCACTCTGACACTAAAAAAGTTCTTTCTAATATCTCTGTGGCTCATTTGGGCACTCAGTTTCCACCTGTGTCCCCTTGTGCGTGTTCCCCTTGTGTTAAATAGACTGTCTTTATCTACCCTATCAATCCCCTTCAGAATCTTGAATGTGGTGATCATGTCCCCCCTAACTCTTCTGTCTTCCAGCGAAGTGAGGTTTAATTCCCGTAGTCTCTCCTCGTAGCTCATACCTCTCAGCTCGGATACTAGTCTGGTGGCAAACCTTTGAACCTTTTCCAGTTTAGTCTTATCCTTGACTAGATATGGACTCCATGCTGGGGCTGCATACTCTAGGATTGGCCTGACATATGTGGTATACAAAGTTCTGAATGATTCTTTACACAAGTTTCTGAATGCCGTTCGTATGTTGGCCAGCCTGGCATATGCCGCTGATGTTATCCGCTTGATATGTGCTGCAGGAGACAGGTCTGGCGTGATATCAACCCCCAAGTCTTTTTCCTTCTCTGACTCCTGAAGAATTTCCTCTCCCAGATGATACCTTGTATCTGGCCTCCTGCTCCCTACACCTATCTTCATTACATTACATTTGGTTGGGTTAAACTCTAACAACCATTTGTTCGACCATTCCTTCAGCTTGTCTAGGTCTTCTTGAAGCCTCAAACAGTCCTCTTCTGTTTTAATCCTTCTCATAATTTTAGCATCGTCCGCAAACATTGAGAGAAATGAATCGATACCCTCCGGGAGATCATTTACATATATCAGAAACAAGATAGGACCGAGTACAGAGCCCTGTGGGACTCCACTGGTGACTTCACGCCAATCGGAGGTCTCACCCCTCACCGTAACTCTCTGCTTCCTATTGCTTAGATACTCCCTTATCCACTGGAGCACCTTACCAGCTACACCTGCCTGTCTCTCCAGCTTATGTACCAGCCTCTTATGCGGTACTGTGTCAAAGGCTTTCCGACAATCCAAGAAAATGCAGTCCGCCCAGCCCTCTCTTTCTTGCTTAATCTGTGTCACCTGATCGTAGAATTCTATCAAGCCTGTAAGGCAAGATTTACCCTCCCTGAATCCATGTTGGCGATTTGTCACGAAGTCCCTTCTCTCCAGATGTGTTACCAGGTTTTTTCTCACGATCTTCTCCATCACCTTGCATGGTATACAAGTCAAGGACACTGACCTGTAGTTCAGTGCCTCTTGTCTGTCGCCCTTTTTGTATATTGGGACCACATTCGCCGTCTTCCATATTTCTGGTAGGTCTCCCGTCTCTAGTGATTTACTATACACTATGGAGAGTGGCAAGCAAAGTGCCTCTGCACACTCTTTCAGTACCCATGGTGAGATCCCATCTGGACCAACCGCCTTTCTAACATCCAGATCCAGCAGGTGTCTCTTGACCTCCTCTCTCTTAATTTCGAACTCCTCCAAGGCCGCCTGGTTTACCTCCCTTTCTCCTAGCACAGTGACCTCACCCTGTTCTATTGTGAAGACCTCCTGGAACCTCTTGTTGAGTTCCTCACACACCTCTCTGTCATTCTCTGTATACCAGTCCTCGCCTGTTCTAAGTTTCAATACCTGTTCTTTCACTGTTGTTTTCCTTCTGATGTGACTGTGGAGTAGCTTTGGTTCGGTCTTGGCTTTGTTTGCTATATCATTTTCAAAATTTTTCTCTGCTTCTCTTCTCACCCTGACGTACTCATTCCTGGTTCTCTGGTATCTCTCCCTACTTTCTGGTGTTCTGTTATTCCGGAAGTTCCTCCACGCCTTTTTGTTCAGTTTCTTCGCTTCCATACATGCCCTATTATACCATGGATTCTTTTGTTGCTTCTCGGATTTTTCCCTTTGGGCCGGGATGAACCTGTTTACTGCCTCCTGACACTTTTGGGTAACATAGTCCATCATACCCTGTACAGACTTGTCTCTGAGGTCTGTGTCCCAAGGTATTTCACTTAGGAAACTTCTCATCTGTTCATAATTCCCCTTTCGGTATGCCAGGCTTTTGATTCCTAGTTCTTTTTGGGGGGAGATAAGTCCTAGCTCTACCAGGTACTCAAAGTTCAATTCACTGTGGTCACTCATTTCCAAGGGCGCTTCCATCTTAACTTCCCTTATATCCCATTCATTTAGGGTAAATATCAAATCAAGCATTGCTGGTTCATCTTCTCCTCTCATTCTTGTTGGCTCTTTGGTATGCTGGCTTAGAAAGTTTCTTGTTGCCACGTCCAGCAGCTTAGCTCTCCATGTTTCTGGTCCTCCATGCGGGTCTCTGTTCTTCCAATCTATCTTCCCATGGTTGAAGTCTCCCATAATTAGTAGTCCAGATCCATTCCTGCTAGCAACAGAAGCTGCTCTTTCTATTATGTTAATGGTGGCCATGTTGTTTCTATCATATTCCTGTCTAGGTCTTCTGTCATTTGGTGGTGGATTATATATGACTGCGACTATAATTTTTTTCATTCCATTTGTTACAGTACCTGCTATGTAGTCACTGAAACCTTCACAGCCCTGAATATCCATCTCCTCAAAATCCCAGCCTTTTCTTACCAGCAGAGCTACACCACCCCCACCTCTTCCTTCCCTCTCTTTCCGCATAACATAATAGTCCTGTGGAAACACTGCATTTGTTATTGTTTTCGTGATCTTTGTTTCTGTGAGGGCTATTATGTCTGGGTTTTCCTCTAGTACCAGTTCTCCAAGCTCATTTGCTTTATTTGTAATTCCATCTATGTTAGTGTACATCGCTTTGAGGCTCACTTTCTTCTGTCCCTTCTCAAATCGCCTCCTTGGTGAGTGTTCTGCTGGTGGGGGAGGCTGTTCCATGGGTGTGAAGTGTGTGTGTGTGTGTGTGTGTGTGTGTGTGTGTGTGTGTGTGTGTGTGTGTGTGTGTGTGTGTGTGTGTGTGTGTGTGTGTGTGTGTGTGTGTGTACTCACCTAGTTGTACTCACCTAGTTGTGTCTGCAGGATCGAGCATTGACTCTTGGATCCCGCCTTTCGAGCATCGGTTGTTTACAGCAATGACTCCTGTCCCATTTCCCTATCATACCTGGTTTTAAAATTATGAATAGTATTTGCTTCCACAACCTGTTCCTGAAGTGCATTCCATTTCCCCACTACTCTCACGCTAAAAGAAAACTTCCTAACATCTCTGTGACTCATCTGAGTTTCAAGCTTCCATCCATGTCCTCTCGTTCTGTTACTATTCCGTGTGAACATTTCGTCTATGTCCACTCTGTCAATTCCTCTGAGTATCTTATACGTTCCTATCATGTCCCCCCTCTCCCTTCTTCTTTCTAGTGTCGTAAGGCATAGTTCCCTCAGGCGCTCTTCATACCCCATCCCTCGTAGCTCTGGGACGAGTCTCGTTGCAAACCTCTGAACCTTTTACAGTTTCATTATATGCTTCTTCAGATGGGGACTCCATGATGAGGCGGCATACTCTAAGACTGGCCTTACGTAGGCAGTGTAAAGCGCCCTAAATGCCTCCTTACTTGTGTGTGTGTGTGTGTGTGTGTGTGTGTGTGTGTGTGTGTGTGTGTGTGTGTGTGTGTGTGTGTGTGTGTGTGTGTGTGTGTGTGTGTGTGTGTGTGTGTGTGTGTGTGTGTGTGTACTCACCTAGTTGTACTCACCTAGTTGTACTCACCTAGTTGTGTCTGCAGGAATCGAGCATTGACTCTTGGATCCCGCCTTTCGAGCATCGGTTGTTTACAGTAATGACTCCTGTCCCATTTCCCTATCATACCTGGTTTTAAAATTATGAATAGTATTTGCTTCCACAACCTGTTCCTGAAGTGCATTCCATTTCCCCACTACTCTCACGCTAAAAGAAAACTTCCTAACATCTCTGTGACTCATCTGAGTTTCAAGCTTCCATCCATGTCCTCTCGTTCTGTTACAATTCTGTGTGAACATTTCGTCTATGTCCACTCTGTCAATTCCTCTGAGTATCTTATACGTTCCTATCATGTCCCCCCTCTCCCTTCTTCTTTCTAGTGTCGTAAGGCACAGTTCCCTCAGGCGCTCTTCATACCCCATCCCTCGTAGCTCTGGGACGAGTCTCGTTGCAAACCTTTGAACCTTTTCCAGTTTCATTATATGCTTCTTCAGATGGGGACTCCATGATGAGGCGGCATACTCTAAGACTGGCCTTACGTAGGCAGTGTAAAGCGCCCTAAATGCCTCCTTACTTGTGTGTGTGTGTGTGTGTGTGTGTGTGTGTGTGTGTGTGTGTGTGTGTGTGTGTGTACTCACCTATATGTACTCACCTGTATGTGCTTGCAGGATCGAGCATTGACTCTTGGATCCCGCCTTTCTAGCTATCGGTTGTTTACAGCAATGACTCCTGTCCCATTTCCCTATCATACCTAGTTTTAAAAGTATGAATAGTATTTGCTTCCACAACCTGTTCCCCAAGTGCATTCCATTTTTCTACTACTCTCACGCTAAAAGAAAACTTCCTAACATCTCTGTGACTCATCTGAGTTTCCAGTTTCCACCCATGTCCCCTCGTTCTGTTATTATTACGTGTGAACATTTGATCTATTTCCACTTTGTCAATTCCCCTGAGTATTTTATATGTCCCTATCATATCTCCTCTCTCCCTTCTTTTCTCTAGTGTCGTAAGGTTCAGTTCCTTCAGCCGCTCTTCATATCCCATCCCTCGTAGCTCTGGGACAAGCCTCGTCGCAAACCTCTGAACCTTCTCCAGTTTCTTTATGTGTTTCTTCAGGTGGGGGCTCCATGATGGCGCGGCATACTCTAAGACGGGTCTCACGTAGGCAGTGTAAAGCGCCCTAAAAGCTTCCTCATTTAGGTTTCTGAATGAAGTTCTAATTTTCGCCAGTGTAGAGTACGCTGCTGTCGTTATCCTATTTATATGTGCCTCAGGAGTTAGATTAGGTGTCACATCCACTCCCAGGTCTCTTTCTCGAATCGTTACAGGTAGGCTGTTCCCCTTCATTGTGTACTGTCCCTTTGGTCTCCTGTCACCTGATCCCATTTCCATAACTTTACATTTACTGGTGTTAAACTCCAGTAGCCATTTCTCTGACCATCTCTGCAGCCTGTTTAAGTCCTCTTGGAGGATCCTACAATCCTCGTCTGTCACAACTCTTCTCATTAATTTTGCGTCATCTGCAAACATCGACATGTATGATTCCACTCCTGTAAACATATCATTTACGTAAATTAGAAAGAGGATTGGTCCCAGCACCGATCCTTGAGGTACTCCACTTGTTACTGTTCGCCAGTCCGACTTTTCGCCCCTTACCATTACCCTCTGGCTCCTTCCTGTTAGGTAGTTCTTCACCCATACTAGGGCCTTTCCGCTTACTCCTGCCTGCCTCTCAAGTTTGTATAGCAGTCTCATGTGCGGTACCGTATCAAAGGCCTTTTGGCAGTCAAGAAATATGCAGTCTGCCCAGCCTTCTCTGTCCTGCCTTATCCTTGTTACTTTATCATAGAATTCTAAAAGGTTTGTTAGGCATGATTTCCCTGTCCAGAACCCATGTTGGTGCTTGTTTACAAACCCAATGCTCTCCAGGTGCTCAACAAGTCTTAGCCTAATTATTCTTTCAAGTATTTTGCAGGGGATGCTTGTCAGTGA
>NW_027190564.1:0-33582 GCF_040958095.1 Procambarus clarkii
TCTCCGTGGCCTAGTCGGATAGAACATGTTCCTAATCCGGATAGACCTGCGTTCGAGCCTGTCGCAACGGATGCAACTACAGGGCACAGATAGATTTCTGTGATGTCCTCTCCTGTAGGAGCATCAGTTTCGATAGATTCTCTGGATAGCCGAAGATTGATTGACTGATCCCTTGGAATGTGGGGAAGGGTTGAAATCCGGGGGCCCACGGACGGATACCTGGATCCACTGACCTCGGGCAGGTCTTTCAATTCACCTGGATTTCAGGTGGGGAGAAGGGAGGCAATTTGGGTCGACACAAATGGCTTCCTGGACCCAGAACTCCATGGATACACGTGTTCGTGTATCCTTGGATACATGTCCGTGTATCACAGACAAGCATAGATAGTCACACGGATTGATCACACGGATACATTTCCGTGTGATCCGTGAATCCGTGTGATACGGGATTCGAACCTAGGTGGGTGGGGATAAGGATAAGGGAGGCAATTTGAGGGGACACAAATGGCTTCCTGGACCCCAGAACCCCATGGATAACCCTAAACATAATACGGTTACGAAATCCCATAAGATAAGATACACGGACATACATAAGATACACGAAAATCCCTAAGATACACGGATAGGTTCGTGTCACAGGTAACAGGGGGACGGAAAGGAGGGAGGAAGAGAGGGAGGGAGGGAGGAATAGAGAGAGGGAGGGGTATAATTAAATTTCAATTATCAATTTTATTAATTACAATTAAATCAATTTAAATTAATTTAACTCAATTTAATTGGAGTTATTTTTATATAATTATATAATTTATATAATTAGATATATAGTTAGATTATATAGTTAATATAGATATATATAGTTATATATATAATTGGAGTTATATAATTGGAGTAAATTTAGTTAAGATCTTTAAGATCTTTACTCTTAATTTAAATGAGTTTAAATCTAGGGAGGGAAGGAGGGAAGTTTATTTTCTGTTGTTAGTTAGGGTTTAACCAACCTAGCCAACCTAAACTAACCTAACCTAACCTAATATAACCAACCTTTTTTTAAAGTTCATAAACCTTCATAACATTAATGTAAACTATATTAAAGAAAATTATTTTAAAAAATAAACTATATTAAATAAAAGTTAAACTTGTTCCTTAACTAGTTCCTTGTTCCTCCCTTTATAAACCTTTGATACCTATAGGTTAAAAATAATACGGTCATTAACTTCAATTAGTTTTAGGTTAGCTTAGTTTATAGGTTACGTTAGGTTTAGGTTTAGGTTAAGTTGGTAAAGTCAGTGCTTTAAACAACCGACGGCTAAAAGGACAGACTCCAAGATTAATACTCTATCCTGCTGGATCGAGCATTAATGTGCATTAAATTATAAATTAAATTAAATTATTACATTTTTAAATTATTAGCATTAAATCATGAATTGGATCAATGTGTGTACTCACACGTAGGTGAGTACACAAAAATGAATGACTTGTTCCTTCTCGTCTCACAATCAAGGGTTCGAATCCCGGTCGGACAGGGTAGCGTTTAGCGTTTTGGTAGCGTTTCCTTTCACCCAATGCCTCTATTCACCTAGAAGTAAATAGTGAGTTACTTGCATCCTGGTCAGTGAGTGAGGGTTAGTCACTAGTTGGACCTCGTAGGATAGGTGTTATAAGCCTAACATATGTATATATAAACTGCTTGTTCCACGACTCAGTGATTTTACATGTGTTGACTAAATGAAGCCTAAGAGAGAATATCTAAGACTATCTAATATTAATATTATCAAATATTTGGCCATTTTAGATTATTTTTACTTTTAAATTATTTGAATTTATGCCATGGCCATTTATGCTTAGAAGAGATTTGCTTTGGTTCTTTAATTACCGGTAGGTATGTGGCATTTGTATAGAATTTGTGCGAGATCAATAGCATCCCAACATTTTCATTTTGGAGAAACACTCCATTTGTTGTTGGTTTGACTAAATAGTTGCTATAAGCACTATCTTTAATGGAGAATTGGCTGGTATGTGTGAGTAAACTCTATGATGCAGTTTTAGGTTAGTTTGGGTTACTGGTTAGATTAGGTTTTAAGTGACGGAGTTCAGGTTTGATTAGGTGACAGGTTGATGATTAGATGACACACACAACCCTGTGAGTGTGTGTGTGTGTGTGTGTGTGTGTTTGTGTAAGAATGTCGCACATTGAAATGTGTACATGTGATTATAATAGTTTTTACCATCTGTGAAGAAAATGTCTGTAACCATTTGTCATTCCATTTTCTTTCTCTGCCTGCCTGCCTGCCTGCCTGCCTGCCTGCCTGCCTGCCTGCCTGCTAAAACTTCTCCACTCAATATGCTGTTGAATATCAATCTCCAGTGTTCACTTACCGTTAATTCATACAATATTAAACAAATGAAGTCATTAACAAATCTTTAAACATTTTCAGCACCTACATTCTTTCTAACATGAATCACAGTAACTAATATACTCAACTCAGTCACAAACACTTTTCTTATTCCTTCCTAAACACCTCACCATATATAACCTATCTCAAAAAATTAAGTTTAAATACCTAACTGCCAACCCTCCCTTCCCCCACCCCCCCCCAACAACCCAGGATGACCCACGGTAGCTCCTCTGGACACCCCCTACCAACAACCTCCGCCTAACGGTGGCCGCCATATCCCTACCCCCATTCCACCCCCAGTGTTACCCACCCTCCTCCTCCGTGTCAAACAGAGAAATTAGCGGCGATAACGCTAAATTTACCCAGCCAAACCGTTCGCCTCATTTGGACATACACCAGTAAATATTAATTATTACACCTGTTTAAACATTCACATATCAGTCAGTTAGCCTAAATTCTCCTCTATTCATTCATTCATGACACTGCTTCACTTGACTGCAACATCATCGAATAACCCTGCCATTTTTTCTAACTGTCAACACAAACTCACAATTTCACATGTCAATCATTGCAATTGTTTATAAAAAGACACTAACTAACCCTGTTTGCTCCGAGGTATAAATACAGGTGCCAAATTTTATTCAGATGGCAACTCCAGCGTGGCCTAGTCGGATAGAACATGTTCCTAATCCGGATAGACCTGCGTTCGAGCCTGTCGCAACGGATGCAACTACAGGGCACAGATAGATTTCTGTGATGTCCTCTCCTGTAGGAGCATCAGTTTCGATAGATTCTCTGGATAGCCGAAGATTGATTGACTGATCCCTTGGAATGTGGGGAAGGGTTGAAATCCGGGGGCCCACGGACGGATACCTGGATCCACTGACCTCGGGCAGGTCTTTCAATTCACCTGGATTTCAGGTGGGGAGAAGGGAGGCAATTTGGGTCGACACAAATGGCTTCCTGGACCCAGAACTCCATGGATACACGTGTTCGTGTATCCTTGGATACATGTCCGTGTATCACAGACAAGCATAGATAGTCACACGGATTGATCACACGGATACATTTCCGTGTGATCCGTGAATCCGTGTGATACGGGATTCGAACCTAGGTGGGTGGGGATAAGGATAAGGGAGGCAATTTGAGGGGACACAAATGGCTTCCTGGACCCCAGAACCCCATGGATAACCCTAAACATAATACGGTTACGAAATCCCATAAGATAAGATACACGGACATACATAAGATACACGAAAATCCCTAAGATACACGGATAGGTTCGTGTCACAGGTAACAGGGGGACGGAAAGGAGGGAGGAAGAGAGGGAGGGAGGGAGGAATAGAGAGAGGGAGGGGTATAATTAAATTTCAATTATCAATTTTATTAATTACAATTAAATCAATTTAAATTAATTTAACTCAATTTAATTGGAGTTATTTTTATATAATTATATAATTTATATAATTAGATATATAGTTAGATTATATAGTTAATATAGATATATATAGTTATATATATAATTGGAGTTATATAATTGGAGTAAATTTAGTTAAGATCTTTAAGATCTTTACTCTTAATTTAAATGAGTTTAAATCTAGGGAGGGAAGGAGGGAAGTTTATTTTCTGTTGTTAGTTAGGGTTTAACCAACCTAGCCAACCTAAACTAACCTAACCTAACCTAATATAACCAACCTTTTTTTAAAGTTCATAAACCTTCATAACATTAATGTAAACTATATTAAAGAAAATTATTTTAAAAAATAAACTATATTAAATAAAAGTTAAACTTGTTCCTTAACTAGTTCCTTGTTCCTCCCTTTATAAACCTTTGATACCTATAGGTTAAAAATAATACGGTCATTAACTTCAATTAGTTTTAGGTTAGCTTAGTTTATAGGTTAGGTTAGGTTTAGGTTTAGGTTAAGTTGGTAAAGTCAGTGCTTTAAACAACCGACGGCTAAAAGGACAGACTCCAAGATTAATACTCTATCCTGCTGGATCGAGCATTAATGTGCATTAAATTATAAATTAAATTAAATTATTACATTTTTAAATTATTAGCATTAAATCATGAATTGGATCAATGTGTGTACTCACACGTAGGTGAGTACACAAAAATGAATGACTTGTTCCTTCTCGTCTCACAATCAAGGGTTCGAATCCCGGTCGGACAGGGTAGCGTTTAGCGTTTTGGTAGCGTTTCCTTTCACCCAATGCCTCTATTCACCTAGAAGTAAATAGTGAGTTACTTGCATCCTGGTCAGTGAGTGAGGGTTAGTCACTAGTTGGACCTCGTAGGATAGGTGTTATAAGCCTAACATATGTATATATAAACTGCTTGTTCCACGACTCAGTGATTTTACATGTGTTGACTAAATGAAGCCTAAGAGAGAATATCTAAGACTATCTAATATTAATATTATCAAATATTTGGCCATTTTAGATTATTTTTACTTTTAAATTATTTGAATTTATGCCATGGCCATTTATGCTTAGAAGAGATTTGCTTTGGTTCTTTAATTACCGGTAGGTATGTGGCATTTGTATAGAATTTGTGCGAGATCAATAGCATCCCAACATTTTCATTTTGGAGAAACACTCCATTTGTTGTTGGTTTGACTAAATAGTTGCTATAAGCACTATCTTTAATGGAGAATTGGCTGGTATGTGTGAGTAAACTCTATGATGCAGTTTTAGGTTAGTTTGGGTTACTGGTTAGATTAGGTTTTAAGTGACGGAGTTCAGGTTTGATTAGGTGACAGGTTGATGATTAGATGACACACACAACCCTGTGAGTGTGTGTGTGTGTGTGTGTGTGTTTGTGTAAGAATGTCGCACATTGAAATGTGTACATGTGATTATAATAGTTTTTACCATCTGTGAAGAAAATGTCTGTAACCATTTGTCATTCCATTTTCTTCTGCCTGCCTGCCTGCCTGCCTGCCTGCCTGCCTGCCCTGCTAAAACTTCTCCACTCAATATGCTGTTGAATATCAATCTCCAGTGTTCACTTACCGTTAATTCATACAATATTAAACAAATGAAGTCATTAACAAATCTTTAAACATTTTCAGCACCTACATTCTTTCTAACATGAATCACAGTAACTAATATACTCAACTCAGTCACAAACACTTTTCTTATTCCTTCCTAAACACCTCACCATATATAACCTATCTCAAAAAATTAAGTTTAAATACCTAACTGCCAACCCTCCCTTCCCCCACCCCCCAACAACCCAGGATGACCCACGGTAGCTCCTCTGGACACCCCCTACCAACAACCTCCGCCTAACGGTGGCCGCCATATCCCTACCCCCATTCCACCCCCAGTGTTACCCACCCTCCTCCTCCGTGTCAAACAGAGAAATTAGCGGCGATAACGCTAAATTTACCCAGCCAAACCGTTCGCCTCATTTGGACATACACCAGTAAATATTAATTATTACACCTGTTTAAACATTCACATATCAGTCAGTTAGCCTAAATTCTCCTCTATTCATTCATTCATGACACTGCTTCACTTGACTGCAACATCATCGAATAACCCTGCCATTTTTTCTAACTGTCAACACAAACTCACAATTTCACATGTCAATCATTGCAATTGTTTATAAAAAGACACTAACTAACCCTGTTTGCTCCGAGGTATAAATACAGGTGCCAAATTTTATTCAGATGGCAACTCCAGCGTGGCCTAGTCGGATAGAACATGTTCCTAATCCGGATAGACCTGCGTTCGAGCCTGTCGCAACGGATGCAACTACAGGGCACAGATAGATTTCTGTGATGTCCTCTCCTGTAGGAGCATCAGTTTCGATAGATTCTCTGGATAGCCGAAGATTGATTGACTGATCCCTTGGAATGTGGGGAAGGGTTGAAATCCGGGGGCCCACGGACGGATACCTGGATCCACTGACCTCGGGCAGGTCTTTCAATTCACCTGGATTTCAGGTGGGGAGAAGGGAGGCAATTTGGGTCGACACAAATGGCTTCCTGGACCCAGAACTCCATGGATACACGTGTTCGTGTATCCTTGGATACATGTCCGTGTATCACAGACAAGCATAGATAGTCACACGGATTGATCACACGGATACATTTCCGTGTGATCCGTGAATCCGTGTGATACGGGATTCGAACCTAGGTGGGTGGGGATAAGGATAAGGGAGGCAATTTGAGGGGACACAAATGGCTTCCTGGACCCCAGAACCCCATGGATAACCCTAAACATAATACGGTTACGAAATCCCATAAGATAAGATACACGGACATACATAAGATACACGAAAATCCCTAAGATACACGGATAGGTTCGTGTCACAGGTAACAGGGGGACGGAAAGGAGGGAGGAAGAGAGGGAGGGAGGGAGGAATAGAGAGAGGGAGGGGTATAATTAAATTTCAATTATCAATTTTATTAATTACAATTAAATCAATTTAAATTAATTTAACTCAATTTAATTGGAGTTATTTTTATATAATTATATAATTTATATAATTAGATATATAGTTAGATTATATAGTTAATATAGATATATATAGTTATATATATAATTGGAGTTATATAATTGGAGTAAATTTAGTTAAGATCTTTAAGATCTTTACTCTTAATTTAAATGAGTTTAAATCTAGGGAGGGAAGGAGGGAAGTTTATTTTCTGTTGTTAGTTAGGGTTTAACCAACCTAGCCAACCTAAACTAACCTAACCTAACCTAATATAACCAACCTTTTTTAAAGTTCATAAACCTTCATAACATTAATGTAAACTATATTAAAGAAAATTATTTTAAAAAATAAACTATATTAAATAAAAGTTAAACTTGTTCCTTAACTAGTTCCTTGTTCCTCCCTTTATAAACCTTTGATACCTATAGGTTAAAAATAATACGGTCATTAACTTCAATTAGTTTTAGGTTAGCTTAGTTTATAGGTTACGTTAGGTTTAGGTTTAGGTTAAGTTGGTAAAGTCAGTGCTTTAAACAACCGACGGCTAAAAGGACAGACTCCAAGATTAATACTCTATCCTGCTGGATCGAGCATTAATGTGCATTAAATTATAAATTAAATTAAATTATTACATTTTTAAATTATTAGCATTAAATCATGAATTGGATCAATGTGTGTACTCACACGTAGGTGAGTACACAAAAATGAATGACTTGTTCCTTCTCGTCTCACAATCAAGGGTTCGAATCCCGGTCGGACAGGGTAGCGTTTAGCGTTTTGGTAGCGTTTCCTTTCACCCAATGCCTCTATTCACCTAGAAGTAAATAGTGAGTTACTTGCATCCTGGTCAGTGAGTGAGGGTTAGTCACTAGTTGGACCTCGTAGGATAGGTGTTATAAGCCTAACATATGTATATATAAACTGCTTGTTCCACGACTCAGTGATTTTACATGTGTTGACTAAATGAAGCCTAAGAGAGAATATCTAAGACTATCTAATATTAATATTATCAAATATTTGGCCATTTTAGATTATTTTTACTTTTAAATTATTTGAATTTATGCCATGGCCATTTATGCTTAGAAGAGATTTGCTTTGGTTCTTTAATTACCGGTAGGTATGTGGCATTTGTATAGAATTTGTGCGAGATCAATAGCATCCCAACATTTTCATTTTGGAGAAACACTCCATTTGTTGTTGGTTTGACTAAATAGTTGCTATAAGCACTATCTTTAATGGAGAATTGGCTGGTATGTGTGAGTAAACTCTATGATGCAGTTTTAGGTTAGTTTGGGTTACTGGTTAGATTAGGTTTTAAGTGACGGAGTTCAGGTTTGATTAGGTGACAGGTTGATGATTAGATGACACACACAACCCTGTGAGTGTGTGTGTGTGTGTGTGTGTGTTTGTGTAAGAATGTCGCACATTGAAATGTGTACATGTGATTATAATAGTTTTTACCATCTGTGAAGAAAATGTCTGTAACCATTTGTCATTCCATTTTCTTTCTGCCTGCCTGCTGCCTGCCTGCCTGCCTGCCTGCCTGCCTGCCTGCTAAAACTTCTCCACTCAATATGCTGTTGAATATCAATCTCCAGTGTTCACTTACCGTTAATTCATACAATATTAAACAAATGAAGTCATTAACAAATCTTTAAACATTTTCAGCACCTACATTCTTTCTAACATGAATCACAGTAACTAATATACTCAACTCAGTCACAAACACTTTTCTTATTCCTTCCTAAACACCTCACCATATATAACCTATCTCAAAAAATTAAGTTTAAATACCTAACTGCCAACCCTCCCTTCCCCCACCCCCCCAACAACCCAGGATGACCCACGGTAGCTCCTCTGGACACCCCCTACCAACAACCTCCGCCTAACGGTGGCCGCCATATCCCTACCCCCATTCCACCCCCAGTGTTACCCACCCTCCTCCTCCGTGTCAAACAGAGAAATTAGCGGCGATAACGCTAAATTTACCCAGCCAAACCGTTCGCCTCATTTGGACATACACCAGTAAATATTAATTATTACACCTGTTTAAACATTCACATATCAGTCAGTTAGCCTAAATTCTCCTCTATTCATTCATTCATGACACTGCTTCACTTGACTGCAACATCATCGAATAACCCTGCCATTTTTTCTAACTGTCAACACAAACTCACAATTTCACATGTCAATCATTGCAATTGTTTATAAAAAGACACTAACTAACCCTGTTTGCTCCGAGGTATAAATACAGGTGCCAAATTTTATTCAGATGGCAACTCCAGCGTGGCCTAGTCGGATAGAACATGTTCCTAATCCGGATAGACCTGCGTTCGAGCCTGTCGCAACGGATGCAACTACAGGGCACAGATAGATTTCTGTGATGTCCTCTCCTGTAGGAGCATCAGTTTCGATAGATTCTCTGGATAGCCGAAGATTGATTGACTGATCCCTTGGAATGTGGGGAAGGGTTGAAATCCGGGGGCCCACGGACGGATACCTGGATCCACTGACCTCGGGCAGGTCTTTCAATTCACCTGGATTTCAGGTGGGGAGAAGGGAGGCAATTTGGGTCGACACAAATGGCTTCCTGGACCCAGAACTCCATGGATACACGTGTTCGTGTATCCTTGGATACATGTCCGTGTATCACAGACAAGCATAGATAGTCACACGGATTGATCACACGGATACATTTCCGTGTGATCCGTGAATCCGTGTGATACGGGATTCGAACCTAGGTGGGTGGGGATAAGGATAAGGGAGGCAATTTGAGGGGACACAAATGGCTTCCTGGACCCCAGAACCCCATGGATAACCCTAAACATAATACGGTTACGAAATCCCATAAGATAAGATACACGGACATACATAAGATACACGAAAATCCCTAAGATACACGGATAGGTTCGTGTCACAGGTAACAGGGGGACGGAAAGGAGGGAGGAAGAGAGGGAGGGAGGGAGGAATAGAGAGAGGGAGGGGTATAATTAAATTTCAATTATCAATTTTATTAATTACAATTAAATCAATTTAAATTAATTTAACTCAATTTAATTGGAGTTATTTTTATATAATTATATAATTTATATAATTAGATATATAGTTAGATTATATAGTTAATATAGATATATATATATATATAATTGGAGTTATATAATTGGAGTAAATTTAGTTAAGATCTTTAAGATCTTTACTCTTAATTTAAATGAGTTTAAATCTAGGGAGGGAAGGAGGGAAGTTTATTTTCTGTTGTTAGTTAGGGTTTAACCAACCTAGCCAACCTAAACTAACCTAACCTAACCTAATATAACCAACCTTTTTTTAAAGTTCATAAACCTTCATAACATTAATGTAAACTATATTAAAGAAAATTATTTTAAAAAATAAACTATATTAAATAAAAGTTAAACTTGTTCCTTAACTAGTTCCTTGTTCCTCCCTTTATAAACCTTTGATACCTATAGGTTAAAAATAATACGGTCATTAACTTCAATTAGTTTTAGGTTAGCTTAGTTTATAGGTTACGTTAGGTTTAGGTTTAGGTTAAGTTGGTAAAGTCAGTGCTTTAAACAACCGACGGCTAAAAGGACAGACTCCAAGATTAATACTCTATCCTGCTGGATCGAGCATTAATGTGCATTAAATTATAAATTAAATTAAATTATTACATTTTTAAATTATTAGCATTAAATCATGAATTGGATCAATGTGTGTACTCACACGTAGGTGAGTACACAAAAATGAATGACTTGTTCCTTCTCGTCTCACAATCAAGGGTTCGAATCCCGGTCGGACAGGGTAGCGTTTAGCGTTTTGGTAGCGTTTCCTTTCACCCAATGCCTCTATTCACCTAGAAGTAAATAGTGAGTTACTTGCATCCTGGTCAGTGAGTGAGGGTTAGTCACTAGTTGGACCTCGTAGGATAGGTGTTATAAGCCTAACATATGTATATATAAACTGCTTGTTCCACGACTCAGTGATTTTACATGTGTTGACTAAATGAAGCCTAAGAGAGAATATCTAAGACTATCTAATATTAATATTATCAAATATTTGGCCATTTTAGATTATTTTTACTTTTAAATTATTTGAATTTATGCCATGGCCATTTATGCTTAGAAGAGATTTGCTTTGGTTCTTTAATTACCGGTAGGTATGTGGCATTTGTATAGAATTTGTGCGAGATCAATAGCATCCCAACATTTTCATTTTGGAGAAACACTCCATTTGTTGTTGGTTTGACTAAATAGTTGCTATAAGCACTATCTTTAATGGAGAATTGGCTGGTATGTGTGAGTAAACTCTATGATGCAGTTTTAGGTTAGTTTGGGTTACTGGTTAGATTAGGTTTTAAGTGACGGAGTTCAGGTTTGATTAGGTGACAGGTTGATGATTAGATGACACACACAACCCTGTGAGTGTGTGTGTGTGTGTGTGTGTGTTTGTGTAAGAATGTCGCACATTGAAATGTGTACATGTGATTATAATAGTTTTTACCATCTGTGAAGAAAATGTCTGTAACCATTTGTCATTCCATTTTCTTTCTCTGCCTGCCTGCCTGCCTGCCTGCCTGCCTGCTCTGCCTGCCTGCTAAAACTTCTCCACTCAATATGCTGTTGAATATCAATCTCCAGTGTTCACTTACCGTTAATTCATACAATATTAAACAAATGAAGTCATTAACAAATCTTTAAACATTTTCAGCACCTACATTCTTTCTAACATGAATCACAGTAACTAATATACTCAACTCAGTCACAAACACTTTTCTTATTCCTTCCTAAACACCTCACCATATATAACCTATCTCAAAAAATTAAGTTTAAATACCTAACTGCCAACCCTCCCTTCCCCCCCCCCCCCAACAACCCAGGATGACCCACGGTAGCTCCTCTGGACACCCCCTACCAACAACCTCCGCCTAACGGTGGCCGCCATATCCCTACCCCCATTCCACCCCCAGTGTTACCCACCCTCCTCCTCCGTGTCAAACAGAGAAATTAGCGGCGATAACGCTAAATTTACCCAGCCAAACCGTTCGCCTCATTTGGACATACACCAGTAAATATTAATTATTACACCTGTTTAAACATTCACATATCAGTCAGTTAGCCTAAATTCTCCTCTATTCATTCATTCATGACACTGCTTCACTTGACTGCAACATCATCGAATAACCCTGCCATTTTTTCTAACTGTCAACACAAACTCACAATTTCACATGTCAATCATTGCAATTGTTTATAAAAAGACACTAACTAACCCTGTTTGCTCCGAGGTATAAATACAGGTGCCAAATTTTATTCAGATGGCAACTCCAGCGTGGCCTAGTCGGATAGAACATGTTCCTAATCCGGATAGACCTGCGTTCGAGCCTGTCGCAACGGATGCAACTACAGGGCACAGATAGATTTCTGTGATGTCCTCTCCTGTAGGAGCATCAGTTTCGATAGATTCTCTGGATAGCCGAAGATTGATTGACTGATCCCTTGGAATGTGGGGAAGGGTTGAAATCCGGGGGCCCACGGACGGATACCTGGATCCACTGACCTCGGGCAGGTCTTTCAATTCACCTGGATTTCAGGTGGGGAGAAGGGAGGCAATTTGGGTCGACACAAATGGCTTCCTGGACCCAGAACTCCATGGATACACGTGTTCGTGTATCCTTGGATACATGTCCGTGTATCACAGACAAGCATAGATAGTCACACGGATTGATCACACGGATACATTTCCGTGTGATCCGTGAATCCGTGTGATACGGGATTCGAACCTAGGTGGGTGGGGATAAGGATAAGGGAGGCAATTTGAGGGGACACAAATGGCTTCCTGGACCCCAGAACCCCATGGATAACCCTAAACATAATACGGTTACGAAATCCCATAAGATAAGATACACGGACATACATAAGATACACGAAAATCCCTAAGATACACGGATAGGTTCGTGTCACAGGTAACAGGGGGACGGAAAGGAGGGAGGAAGAGAGGGAGGGAGGGAGGAATAGAGAGAGGGAGGGGTATAATTAAATTTCAATTATCAATTTTATTAATTACAATTAAATCAATTTAAATTAATTTAACTCAATTTAATTGGAGTTATTTTTATATAATTATATAATTTATATAATTAGATATATAGTTAGATTATATAGTTAATATAGATATATATAGTTATATATATAATTGGAGTTATATAATTGGAGTAAATTTAGTTAAGATCTTTAAGATCTTTACTCTTAATTTAAATGAGTTTAAATCTAGGGAGGGAAGGAGGGAAGTTTATTTTCTGTTGTTAGTTAGGGTTTAACCAACCTAGCCAACCTAAACTAACCTAACCTAACCTAATATAACCAACCTTTTTTAAAGTTCATAAACCTTCATAACATTAATGTAAACTATATTAAAGAAAATTATTTTAAAAAATAAACTATATTAAATAAAAGTTAAACTTGTTCCTTAACTAGTTCCTTGTTCCTCCCTTTATAAACCTTTGATACCTATAGGTTAAAAATAATACGGTCATTAACTTCAATTAGTTTTAGGTTAGCTTAGTTTATAGGTTACGTTAGGTTTAGGTTTAGGTTAAGTTGGTAAAGTCAGTGCTTTAAACAACCGACGGCTAAAAGGACAGACTCCAAGATTAATACTCTATCCTGCTGGATCGAGCATTAATGTGCATTAAATTATAAATTAAATTAAATTATTACATTTTTAAATTATTAGCATTAAATCATGAATTGGATCAATGTGTGTACTCACACGTAGGTGAGTACACAAAAATGAATGACTTGTTCCTTCTCGTCTCACAATCAAGGGTTCGAATCCCGGTCGGACAGGGTAGCGTTTAGCGTTTTGGTAGCGTTTCCTTTCACCCAATGCCTCTATTCACCTAGAAGTAAATAGTGAGTTACTTGCATCCTGGTCAGTGAGTGAGGGTTAGTCACTAGTTGGACCTCGTAGGATAGGTGTTATAAGCCTAACATATGTATATATAAACTGCTTGTTCCACGACTCAGTGATTTTACATGTGTTGACTAAATGAAGCCTAAGAGAGAATATCTAAGACTATCTAATATTAATATTATCAAATATTTGGCCATTTTAGATTATTTTTACTTTTAAATTATTTGAATTTATGCCATGGCCATTTATGCTTAGAAGAGATTTGCTTTGGTTCTTTAATTACCGGTAGGTATGTGGCATTTGTATAGAATTTGTGCGAGATCAATAGCATCCCAACATTTTCATTTTGGAGAAACACTCCATTTGTTGTTGGTTTGACTAAATAGTTGCTATAAGCACTATCTTTAATGGAGAATTGGCTGGTATGTGTGAGTAAACTCTATGATGCAGTTTTAGGTTAGTTTGGGTTACTGGTTAGATTAGGTTTTAAGTGACGGAGTTCAGGTTTGATTAGGTGACAGGTTGATGATTAGATGACACACACAACCCTGTGAGTGTGTGTGTGTGTGTGTGTGTGTGTTTGTGTAAGAATGTCGCACATTGAAATGTGTACATGTGATTATAATAGTTTTTACCATCTGTGAAGAAAATGTCTGTAACCATTTGTCATTCCATTTTCTTTCTGCCTGCCTGCCTGCCTGCCTGCCTGCCTGCCTGCCTGCTAAAACTTCTCCACTCAATATGCTGTTGAATATCAATCTCCAGTGTTCACTTACCGTTAATTCATACAATATTAAACAAATGAAGTCATTAACAAATCTTTAAACATTTTCAGCACCTACATTCTTTCTAACATGAATCACAGTAACTAATATACTCAACTCAGTCACAAACACTTTTCTTATTCCTTCCTAAACACCTCACCATATATAACCTATCTCAAAAAATTAAGTTTAAATACCTAACTGCCAACCCTCCCTTCCCCCCCCCCCCAACAACCCAGGATGACCCACGGTAGCTCCTCTGGACACCCCCTACCAACAACCTCCGCCTAACGGTGGCCGCCATATCCCTACCCCCATTCCACCCCCAGTGTTACCCACCCTCCTCCTCCGTGTCAAACAGAGAAATTAGCGGCGATAACGCTAAATTTACCCAGCCAAACCGTTCGCCTCATTTGGACATACACCAGTAAATATTAATTATTACACCTGTTTAAACATTCACATATCAGTCAGTTAGCCTAAATTCTCCTCTATTCATTCATTCATGACACTGCTTCACTTGACTGCAACATCATCGAATAACCCTGCCATTTTTTCTAACTGTCAACACAAACTCACAATTTCACATGTCAATCATTGCAATTGTTTATAAAAAGACACTAACTAACCCTGTTTGCTCCGAGGTATAAATACAGGTGCCAAATTTTATTCAGATGGCAACTCCAGCGTGGCCTAGTCGGATAGAACATGTTCCTAATCCGGATAGACCTGCGTTCGAGCCTGTCGCAACGGATGCAACTACAGGGCACAGATAGATTTCTGTGATGTCCTCTCCTGTAGGAGCATCAGTTTCGATAGATTCTCTGGATAGCCGAAGATTGATTGACTGATCCCTTGGAATGTGGGGAAGGGTTGAAATCCGGGGGCCCACGGACGGATACCTGGATCCACTGACCTCGGGCAGGTCTTTCAATTCACCTGGATTTCAGGTGGGGAGAAGGGAGGCAATTTGGGTCGACACAAATGGCTTCCTGGACCCAGAACTCCATGGATACACGTGTTCGTGTATCCTTGGATACATGTCCGTGTATCACAGACAAGCATAGATAGTCACACGGATTGATCACACGGATACATTTCCGTGTGATCCGTGAATCCGTGTGATACGGGATTCGAACCTAGGTGGGTGGGGATAAGGATAAGGGAGGCAATTTGAGGGGACACAAATGGCTTCCTGGACCCCAGAACCCCATGGATAACCCTAAACATAATACGGTTACGAAATCCCATAAGATAAGATACACGGACATACATAAGATACACGAAAATCCCTAAGATACACGGATAGGTTCGTGTCACAGGTAACAGGGGGACGGAAAGGAGGGAGGAAGAGAGGGAGGGAGGAGGAATAGAGAGAGGGAGGGGTATAATTAAATTTCAATTATCAATTTTATTAATTACAATTAAATCAATTTAAATTAATTTAACTCAATTTAATTGGAGTTATTTTTATATAATTATATAATTTATATAATTAGATATATAGTTAGATTATATAGTTAATATAGATATATATAGTTATATATATAATTGGAGTTATATAATTGGAGTAAATTTAGTTAAGATCTTTAAGATCTTTACTCTTAATTTAAATGAGTTTAAATCTAGGGAGGGAAGGAGGGAAGTTTATTTTCTGTTGTTAGTTAGGGTTTAACCAACCTAGCCAACCTAAACTAACCTAACCTAACCTAATATAACCAACCTTTTTTTAAAGTTCATAAACCTTCATAACATTAATGTAAACTATATTAAAGAAAATTATTTTAAAAAATAAACTATATTAAATAAAAGTTAAACTTGTTCCTTAACTAGTTCCTTGTTCCTCCCTTTATAAACCTTTGATACCTATAGGTTAAAAATAATACGGTCATTAACTTCAATTAGTTTTAGGTTAGCTTAGTTTATAGGTTACGTTAGGTTTAGGTTTAGGTTAAGTTGGTAAAGTCAGTGCTTTAAACAACCGACGGCTAAAAGGACAGACTCCAAGATTAATACTCTATCCTGCTGGATCGAGCATTAATGTGCATTAAATTATAAATTAAATTAAATTATTACATTTTTAAATTATTAGCATTAAATCATGAATTGGATCAATGTGTGTACTCACACGTAGGTGAGTACACAAAAATGAATGACTTGTTCCTTCTCGTCTCACAATCAAGGGTTCGAATCCCGGTCGGACAGGGTAGCGTTTAGCGTTTTGGTAGCGTTTCCTTTCACCCAATGCCTCTATTCACCTAGAAGTAAATAGTGAGTTACTTGCATCCTGGTCAGTGAGTGAGGGTTAGTCACTAGTTGGACCTCGTAGGATAGGTGTTATAAGCCTAACATATGTATATATAAACTGCTTGTTCCACGACTCAGTGATTTTACATGTGTTGACTAAATGAAGCCTAAGAGAGAATATCTAAGACTATCTAATATTAATATTATCAAATATTTGGCCATTTTAGATTATTTTTACTTTTAAATTATTTGAATTTATGCCATGGCCATTTATGCTTAGAAGAGATTTGCTTTGGTTCTTTAATTACCGGTAGGTATGTGGCATTTGTATAGAATTTGTGCGAGATCAATAGCATCCCAACATTTTCATTTTGGAGAAACACTCCATTTGTTGTTGGTTTGACTAAATAGTTGCTATAAGCACTATCTTTAATGGAGAATTGGCTGGTATGTGTGAGTAAACTCTATGATGCAGTTTTAGGTTAGTTTGGGTTACTGGTTAGATTAGGTTTTAAGTGACGGAGTTCAGGTTTGATTAGGTGACAGGTTGATGATTAGATGACACACACAACCCTGTGAGTGTGTGTGTGTGTGTGTGTGTGTGTTTGTGTAAGAATGTCGCACATTGAAATGTGTACATGTGATTATAATAGTTTTTACCATCTGTGAAGAAAATGTCTGTAACCATTTGTCATTCCATTTTCTTTCTGCCTGCCTGCCTGCCTGCCTGCCTGCCTGCCTGCCTGCTAAAACTTCTCCACTCAATATGCTGTTGAATATCAATCTCCAGTGTTCACTTACCGTTAATTCATACAATATTAAACAAATGAAGTCATTAACAAATCTTTAAACATTTTCAGCACCTACATTCTTTCTAACATGAATCACAGTAACTAATATACTCAACTCAGTCACAAACACTTTTCTTATTCCTTCCTAAACACCTCACCATATATAACCTATCTCAAAAAATTAAGTTTAAATACCTAACTGCCAACCCTCCCTTCCCCCACCCCCCAACAACCCAGGATGACCCACGGTAGCTCCTCTGGACACCCCCTACCAACAACCTCCGCCTAACGGTGGCCGCCATATCCCTACCCCCATTCCACCCCCAGTGTTACCCACCCTCCTCCTCCGTGTCAAACAGAGAAATTAGCGGCGATAACGCTAAATTTACCCAGCCAAACCGTTCGCCTCATTTGGACATACACCAGTAAATATTAATTATTACACCTGTTTAAACATTCACATATCAGTCAGTTAGCCTAAATTCTCCTCTATTCATTCATTCATGACACTGCTTCACTTGACTGCAACATCATCGAATAACCCTGCCATTTTTTCTAACTGTCAACACAAACTCACAATTTCACATGTCAATCATTGCAATTGTTTATAAAAAGACACTAACTAACCCTGTTTGCTCCGAGGTATAAATACAGGTGCCAAATTTTATTCAGATGGCAACTCCAGCGTGGCCTAGTCGGATAGAACATGTTCCTAATCCGGATAGACCTGCGTTCGAGCCTGTCGCAACGGATGCAACTACAGGGCACAGATAGATTTCTGTGATGTCCTCTCCTGTAGGAGCATCAGTTTCGATAGATTCTCTGGATAGCCGAAGATTGATTGACTGATCCCTTGGAATGTGGGGAAGGGTTGAAATCCGGGGGCCCACGGACGGATACCTGGATCCACTGACCTCGGGCAGGTCTTTCAATTCACCTGGATTTCAGGTGGGGAGAAGGGAGGCAATTTGGGTCGACACAAATGGCTTCCTGGACCCAGAACTCCATGGATACACGTGTTCGTGTATCCTTGGATACATGTCCGTGTATCACAGACAAGCATAGATAGTCACACGGATTGATCACACGGATACATTTCCGTGTGATCCGTGAATCCGTGTGATACGGGATTCGAACCTAGGTGGGTGGGGATAAGGATAAGGGAGGCAATTTGAGGGGACACAAATGGCTTCCTGGACCCCAGAACCCCATGGATAACCCTAAACATAATACGGTTACGAAATCCCATAAGATAAGATACAGAGATACACGAAAATCCCTAAGATACACGGATAGGTTCGTGTCACAGGTAAAAGGGGGACGGAAAGGAGGGAGGAAGAGAGGGAGGGAGGGAGGAATAGAGAGAGGGAGGGGTATAATTAAATTTCAATTATCAATTTTATTAATTACAATTAAATCAATTTAAATTAATTTAACTCAATTTAATTGGAGTTATTTTTATATAATTATATAATTTATATAATTAGATATATAGTTAGATTATATAGTTAATATAGATATATATAGTTATATATATAATTGGAGTTATATAATTGGAGTAAATTTAGTTAAGATCTTTAAGATCTTTACTCTTAATTTAAATGAGTTTAAATCTAGGGAGGGAAGGAGGGAAGTTTATTTTCTGTTGTTAGTTAGGGTTTAACCAACCTAGCCAACCTAAACTAACCTAACCTAACCTAATATAACCAACCTTTTTTAAAGTTCATAAACCTTCATAACATTAATGTAAACTATATTAAAGAAAATTATTTTAAAAAATAAACTATATTAAATAAAAGTTAAACTTGTTCCTTAACTAGTTCCTTGTTCCTCCCTTTATAAACCTTTGATACCTATAGGTTAAAAATAATACGGTCATTAACTTCAATTAGTTTTAGGTTAGCTTAGTTTATAGGTTACGTTAGGTTTAGGTTTAGGTTAAGTTGGTAAAGTCAGTGCTTTAAACAACCGACGGCTAAAAGGACAGACTCCAAGATTAATACTCTATCCTGCTGGATCGAGCATTAATGTGCATTAAATTATAAATTAAATTAAATTATTACATTTTTAAATTATTAGCATTAAATCATGAATTGGATCAATGTGTGTACTCACACGTAGGTGAGTACACAAAAATGAATGACTTGTTCCTTCTCGTCTCACAATCAAGGGTTCGAATCCCGGTCGGACAGGGTAGCGTTTAGCGTTTTGGTAGCGTTTCCTTTCACCCAATGCCTCTATTCACCTAGAAGTAAATAGTGAGTTACTTGCATCCTGGTCAGTGAGTGAGGGTTAGTCACTAGTTGGACCTCGTAGGATAGGTGTTATAAGCCTAACATATGTATATATAAACTGCTTGTTCCACGACTCAGTGATTTTACATGTGTTGACTAAATGAAGCCTAAGAGAGAATATCTAAGACTATCTAATATTAATATTATCAAATATTTGGCCATTTTAGATTATTTTTACTTTTAAATTATTTGAATTTATGCCATGGCCATTTATGCTTAGAAGAGATTTGCTTTGGTTCTTTAATTACCGGTAGGTATGTGGCATTTGTATAGAATTTGTGCGAGATCAATAGCATCCCAACATTTTCATTTTGGAGAAACACTCCATTTGTTGTTGGTTTGACTAAATAGTTGCTATAAGCACTATCTTTAATGGAGAATTGGCTGGTATGTGTGAGTAAACTCTATGATGCAGTTTTAGGTTAGTTTGGGTTACTGGTTAGATTAGGTTTTAAGTGACGGAGTTCAGGTTTGATTAGGTGACAGGTTGATGATTAGATGACACACACAACCCTGTGAGTGTGTGTGTGTGTGTGTGTGTGTGTTTGTGTAAGAATGTCGCACATTGAAATGTGTACATGTGATTATAATAGTTTTTACCATCTGTGAAGAAAATGTCTGTAACCATTTGTCATTCCTTTCTTTTCTCTGCCTGCCTGCCTGCCTGCCTGCCTGCCT
This sequence comes from Procambarus clarkii, assembly GCF_040958095.1. Taxonomy (NCBI): domain Eukaryota; kingdom Metazoa; phylum Arthropoda; class Malacostraca; order Decapoda; family Cambaridae; genus Procambarus; species Procambarus clarkii. Next base: position 20,530 of record NW_027190564.1, read on the forward strand.
GCCTGCCTGCCTGCTAAAACTTCTCCACTCAATATGCTGTTGAATATCAATCTCCAGTGTTCACTTACCGTTAATTCATACAATATTAAACAAATGAAGTCATTAACAAATCTTTAAACATTTTCAGCACCTACATTCTTTCTAACATGAATCACAGTAACTAATATACTCAACTCAGTCACAAACACTTTTCTTATTCCTTCCTAAACACCTCACCATATATAACCTATCTCAAAAAATTAAGTTTAAATACCTAACTGCCAACCCTTACAACCCAGGATGACCCACACTCTCCTCCTCCGCCTAACGGTGGCCGCCATATCCCTACCCCCATTCCACCCCCAGTGTTACCCACCCTCCTCCTCCGTGTCAAACAGAGAAATTAGCGGCGATAACGCTAAATTTACCCAGCCAAACCGTTCGCCTCATTTGGACATACACCAGTAAATATTAATTATTACACCTGTTTAAACATTCACATATCAGTCAGTTAGCCTAAATTCTCCTCTATTCATTCATTCATGACACTGCTTCACTTGACTGCAACATCATCGAATAACCCTGCCATTTTTTCTAACTGTCAACACAAACTCACAATTTCACATGTCAATCATTGCAATTGTTTATAAAAAGACACTAACTAACCCTGTTTGCTCCGAGGTATAAATACAGGTGCCAAATTTTATTCAGATGGCAACTCCAGCGTGGCCTAGTCGGATAGAACATGTTCCTAATCCGGATAGACCTGCGTTCGAGCCTGTCGCAACGGATGCAACTACAGGGCACAGATAGATTTCTGTGATGTCCTCTCCTGTAGGAGCATCAGTTTCGATAGATTCTCTGGATAGCCGAAGATTGATTGACTGATCCCTTGGAATGTGGGGAAGGGTTGAAATCCGGGGGCCCACGGACGGATACCTGGATCCACTGACCTCGGGCAGGTCTTTCAATTCACCTGGATTTCAGGTGGGGAGAAGGGAGGCAATTTGGGTCGACACAAATGGCTTCCTGGACCCAGAACTCCATGGATACACGTGTTCGTGTATCCTTGGATACATGTCCGTGTATCACAGACAAGCATAGATAGTCACACGGATTGATCACACGGATACATTTCCGTGTGATCCGTGAATCCGTGTGATACGGGATTCGAACCTAGGTGGGTGGGGATAAGGATAAGGGAGGCAATTTGAGGGGACACAAATGGCTTCCTGGACCCCAGAACCCCATGGATAACCCTAAACATAATACGGTTACGAAATCCCATAAGATAAGATACACGGACATACATAAGATACACGAAAATCCCTAAGATACACGGATAGGTTCGTGTCACAGGTAACAGGGGGACGGAAAGGAGGGAGGAAGAGAGGGAGGGAGGGAGGAATAGAGAGAGGGAGGGGTATAATTAAATTTCAATTATCAATTTTATTAATTACAATTAAATCAATTTAAATTAATTTAACTCAATTTAATTGGAGTTATTTTTATATAATTATATAATTTATATAATTAGATATATAGTTAGATTATATAGTTAATATAGATATATATAGTTATATATATAATTGGAGTTATATAATTGGAGTAAATTTAGTTAAGATCTTTAAGATCTTTACTCTTAATTTAAATGAGTTTAAATCTAGGGAGGGAAGGAGGGAAGTTTATTTTCTGTTGTTAGTTAGGGTTTAACCAACCTAGCCAACCTAAACTAACCTAACCTAACCTAATATAACCAACCTTTTTTAAAGTTCATAAACCTTCATAACATTAATGTAAACTATATTAAAGAAAATTATTTTAAAAAATAAACTATATTAAATAAAAGTTAAACTTGTTCCTTAACTAGTTCCTTGTTCCTCCCTTTATAAACCTTTGATACCTATAGGTTAAAAATAATACGGTCATTAACTTCAATTAGTTTTAGGTTAGCTTAGTTTATAGGTTACGTTAGGTTTAGGTTTAGGTTAAGTTGGTAAAGTCAGTGCTTTAAACAACCGACGGCTAAAAGGACAGACTCCAAGATTAATACTCTATCCTGCTGGATCGAGCATTAATGTGCATTAAATTATAAATTAAATTAAATTATTACATTTTTAAATTATTAGCATTAAATCATGAATTGGATCAATGTGTGTACTCACACGTAGGTGAGTACACAAAAATGAATGACTTGTTCCTTCTCGTCTCACAATCAAGGGTTCGAATCCCGGTCGGACAGGGTAGCGTTTAGCGTTTTGGTAGCGTTTCCTTTCACCCAATGCCTCTATTCACCTAGAAGTAAATAGTGAGTTACTTGCATCCTGGTCAGTGAGTGAGGGTTAGTCACTAGTTGGACCTCGTAGGATAGGTGTTATAAGCCTAACATATGTATATATAAACTGCTTGTTCCACGACTCAGTGATTTTACATGTGTTGACTAAATGAAGCCTAAGAGAGAATATCTAAGACTATCTAATATTAATATTATCAAATATTTGGCCATTTTAGATTATTTTTACTTTTAAATTATTTGAATTTATGCCATGGCCATTTATGCTTAGAAGAGATTTGCTTTGGTTCTTTAATTACCGGTAGGTATGTGGCATTTGTATAGAATTTGTGCGAGATCAATAGCATCCCAACATTTTCATTTTGGAGAAACACTCCATTTGTTGTTGGTTTGACTAAATAGTTGCTATAAGCACTATCTTTAATGGAGAATTGGCTGGTATGTGTGAGTAAACTCTATGATGCAGTTTTAGGTTAGTTTGGGTTACTGGTTAGATTAGGTTTTAAGTGACGGAGTTCAGGTTTGATTAGGTGACAGGTTGATGATTAGATGACACACACAACCCTGTGAGTGTGTGTGTGTGTGTGTGTGTGTGTTTGTGTAAGAATGTCGCACATTGAAATGTGTACATGTGATTATAATAGTTTTTACCATCTGTGAAGAAAATGTCTGTAACCATTTGTCATTCCATTTTCTTTCTGCCTGCCTGCCTGCCTGCCTGCCCTGCCTGCCTGCCTGCCTGCTAAAACTTCTCCACTCAATATGCTGTTGAATATCAATCTCCAGTGTTCACTTACCGTTAATTCATACAATATTAAACAAATGAAGTCATTAACAAATCTTTAAACATTTTCAGCACCTACATTCTTTCTAACATGAATCACAGTAACTAATATACTCAACTCAGTCACAAACACTTTTCTTATTCCTTCCTAAACACCTCACCATATATAACCTATCTCAAAAAATTAAGTTTAAATACCTAACTGCCAACCCTCCCTTCCCCCCCCCCCCCAACAACCCAGGATGACCCACGGTAGCTCCTCTGGACACCCCCTACCAACAACCTCCGCCTAACGGTGGCCGCCATATCCCTACCCCCATTCCACCCCCAGTGTTACCCACCCTCCTCCTCCGTGTCAAACAGAGAAATTAGCGGCGATAACGCTAAATTTACCCAGCCAAACCGTTCGCCTCATTTGGACATACACCAGTAAATATTAATTATTACACCTGTTTAAACATTCACATATCAGTCAGTTAGCCTAAATTCTCCTCTATTCATTCATTCATGACACTGCTTCACTTGACTGCAACATCATCGAATAACCCTGCCATTTTTTCTAACTGTCAACACAAACTCACAATTTCACATGTCAATCATTGCAATTGTTTATAAAAAGACACTAACTAACCCTGTTTGCTCCGAGGTATAAATACAGGTGCCAAATTTTATTCAGATGGCAACTCCAGCGTGGCCTAGTCGGATAGAACATGTTCCTAATCCGGATAGACCTGCGTTCGAGCCTGTCGCAACGGATGCAACTACAGGGCACAGATAGATTTCTGTGATGTCCTCTCCTGTAGGAGCATCAGTTTCGATAGATTCTCTGGATAGCCGAAGATTGATTGACTGATCCCTTGGAATGTGGGGAAGGGTTGAAATCCGGGGGCCCACGGACGGATACCTGGATCCACTGACCTCGGGCAGGTCTTTCAATTCACCTGGATTTCAGGTGGGGAGAAGGGAGGCAATTTGGGTCGACACAAATGGCTTCCTGGACCCAGAACTCCATGGATACACGTGTTCGTGTATCCTTGGATACATGTCCGTGTATCACAGACAAGCATAGATAGTCACACGGATTGATCACACGGATACATTTCCGTGTGATCCGTGAATCCGTGTGATACGGGATTCGAACCTAGGTGGGTGGGGATAAGGATAAGGGAGGCAATTTGAGGGGACACAAATGGCTTCCTGGACCCCAGAACCCCATGGATAACCCTAAACATAATACGGTTACGAAATCCCATAAGATAAGATACACGGACATACATAAGATACACGAAAATCCCTAAGATACACGGATAGGTTCGTGTCACAGGTAACAGGGGGACGGAAAGGAGGGAGGAAGAGAGGGAGGGAGGGAGGAATAGAGAGAGGGAGGGGTATAATTAAATTTCAATTATCAATTTTATTAATTACAATTAAATCAATTTAAATTAATTTAACTCAATTTAATTGGAGTTATTTTTATATAATTATATAATTTATATAATTAGATATATAGTTAGATTATATAGTTAATATAGATATATAGTTATATATATAATTGGAGTTATATAATTGGAGTAAATTTAGTTAAGATCTTTAAGATCTTTACTCTTAATTTAAATGAGTTTAAATCTAGGGAGGGAAGGAGGGAAGTTTATTTTCTGTTGTTAGTTAGGGTTTAACCAACCTAGCCAACCTAAACTAACCTAACCTAACCTAATATAACCAACCTTTTTTTAAAGTTCATAAACCTTCATAACATTAATGTAAACTATATTAAAGAAAATTATTTTAAAAAATAAACTATATTAAATAAAAGTTAAACTTGTTCCTTAACTAGTTCCTTGTTCCTCCCTTTATAAACCTTTGATACCTATAGGTTAAAAATAATACGGTCATTAACTTCAATTAGTTTTAGGTTAGCTTAGTTATAGGTTACGTTAGGTTTAGGTTTAGGTTAAGTTGGTAAAGTCAGTGCTTTAAACAACCGACGGCTAAAAGGACAGACTCCAAGATTAATACTCTATCCTGCTGGATCGAGCATTAATGTGCATTAAATTATAAATTAAATTAAATTATTACATTTTTAAATTATTAGCATTAAATCATGAATTGGATCAATGTGTGTACTCACACGTAGGTGAGTACACAAAAATGAATGACTTGTTCCTTCTCGTCTCACAATCAAGGGTTCGAATCCCGGTCGGACAGGGTAGCGTTTAGCGTTTTGGTAGCGTTTCCTTTCACCCAATGCCTCTATTCACCTAGAAGTAAATAGTGAGTTACTTGCATCCTGGTCAGTGAGTGAGGGTTAGTCACTAGTTGGACCTCGTAGGATAGGTGTTATAAGCCTAACATATGTATATATAAACTGCTTGTTCCACGACTCAGTGATTTTACATGTGTTGACTAAATGAAGCCTAAGAGAGAATATCTAAGACTATCTAATATTAATATTATCAAATATTTGGCCATTTTAGATTATTTTTACTTTTAAATTATTTGAATTTATGCCATGGCCATTTATGCTTAGAAGAGATTTGCTTTGGTTCTTTAATTACCGGTAGGTATGTGGCATTTGTATAGAATTTGTGCGAGATCAATAGCATCCCAACATTTTCATTTTGGAGAAACACTCCATTTGTTGTTGGTTTGACTAAATAGTTGCTATAAGCACTATCTTTAATGGAGAATTGGCTGGTATGTGTGAGTAAACTCTATGATGCAGTTTTAGGTTAGTTTGGGTTACTGGTTAGATTAGGTTTTAAGTGACGGAGTTCAGGTTTGATTAGGTGACAGGTTGATGATTAGATGACACACACAACCCTGTGAGTGTGTGTGTGTGTGTGTGTGTGTGTTTGTGTAAGAATGTCGCACATTGAAATGTGTACATGTGATTATAATAGTTTTTACCATCTGTGAAGAAAATGTCTGTAACCATTTGTCATTCCATTTTCTCTCTGCCTGCCTGCCTGCCTGCCTGCCCTGCCTGCCTGCTAAAACTTCTCCACTCAATATGCTGTTGAATATCAATCTCCAGTGTTCACTTACCGTTAATTCATACAATATTAAACAAATGAAGTCATTAACAAATCTTTAAACATTTTCAGCACCTACATTCTTTCTAACATGAATCACAGTAACTAATATACTCAACTCAGTCACAAACACTTTTCTTATTCCTTCCTAAACACCTCACCATATATAACCTATCTCAAAAAATTAAGTTTAAATACCTAACTGCCAACCCTCCCTTCCCCCACCCCCCCCCCCAACAACCCAGGATGACCCACGGTAGCTCCTCTGGACACCCCCTACCAACAACCTCCGCCTAACGGTGGCCGCCATATCCCTACCCCCATTCCACCCCCAGTGTTACCCACCCTCCTCCTCCGTGTCAAACAGAGAAATTAGCGGCGATAACGCTAAATTTACCCAGCCAAACCGTTCGCCTCATTTGGACATACACCAGTAAATATTAATTATTACACCTGTTTAAACATTCACATATCAGTCAGTTAGCCTAAATTCTCCTCTATTCATTCATTCATGACACTGCTTCACTTGACTGCAACATCATCGAATAACCCTGCCATTTTTCTAACTGTCAACACAAACTCACAATTTCACATGTCAATCATTGCAATTGTTTATAAAAAGACACTAACTAACCCTGTTTGCTCCGAGGTATAAATACAGGTGCCAAATTTTATTCAGATGGCAACTCCAGCGTGGCCTAGTCGGATAGAACATGTTCCTAATCCGGATAGACCTGCGTTCGAGCCTGTCGCAACGGATGCAACTACAGGGCACAGATAGATTTCTGTGATGTCCTCTCCTGTAGGAGCATCAGTTTCGATAGATTCTCTGGATAGCCGAAGATTGATTGACTGATCCCTTGGAATGTGGGGAAGGGTTGAAATCCGGGGGCCCACGGACGGATACCTGGATCCACTGACCTCGGGCAGGTCTTTCAATTCACCTGGATTTCAGGTGGGGAGAAGGGAGGCAATTTGGGTCGACACAAATGGCTTCCTGGACCCAGAACTCCATGGATACACGTGTTCGTGTATCCTTGGATACATGTCCGTGTATCACAGACAAGCATAGATAGTCACACGGATTGATCACACGGATACATTTCCGTGTGATCCGTGAATCCGTGTGATACGGGATTCGAACCTAGGTGGGTGGGGATAAGGATAAGGGAGGCAATTTGAGGGGACACAAATGGCTTCCTGGACCCCAGAACCCCATGGATAACCCTAAACATAATACGGTTACGAAATCCCATAAGATAAGATACACGGACATACATAAGATACACGAAAATCCCTAAGATACACGGATAGGTTCGTGTCACAGGTAACAGGGGGACGGAAAGGAGGGAGGAAGAGAGGGAGGGAGGGAGGAATAGAGAGAGGGAGGGGTATAATTAAATTTCAATTATCAATTTTATTAATTACAATTAAATCAATTTAAATTAATTTAACTCAATTTAATTGGAGTTATTTTTATATAATTATATAATTTATATAATTAGATATATAGTTAGATTATATAGTTAATATAGATATATATAGTTATATATTAATTGGAGTTATATAATTGGAGTAAATTTAGTTAAGATCTTTAAGATCTTTACTCTTAATTTAAATGAGTTTAAATCTAGGGAGGGAAGGAGGGAAGTTTATTTTCTGTTGTTAGTTAGGGTTTAACCAACCTAGCCAACCTAAACTAACCTAACCTAACCTAATATAACCAACCTTTTTTTAAAGTTCATAAACCTTCATAACATTAATGTAAACTATATTAAAGAAAATTATTTTAAAAAATAAACTATATTAAATAAAAGTTAAACTTGTTCCTTAACTAGTTCCTTGTTCCTCCCTTTATAAACCTTTGATACCTATAGGTTAAAAATAATACGGTCATTAACTTCAATTAGTTTTAGGTTAGCTTAGTTTATAGGTTACGTTAGGTTTAGGTTTAGGTTAAGTTGGTAAAGTCAGTGCTTTAAACAACCGACGGCTAAAAGGACAGACTCCAAGATTAATACTCTATCCTGCTGGATCGAGCATTAATGTGCATTAAATTATAAATTAAATTAAATTATTACATTTTTAAATTATTAGCATTAAATCATGAATTGGATCAATGTGTGTACTCACACGTAGGTGAGTACACAAAAATGAATGACTTGTTCCTTCTCGTCTCACAATCAAGGGTTCGAATCCCGGTCGGACAGGGTAGCGTTTAGCGTTTTGGTAGCGTTTCCTTTCACCCAATGCCTCTATTCACCTAGAAGTAAATAGTGAGTTACTTGCATCCTGGTCAGTGAGTGAGGGTTAGTCACTAGTTGGACCTCGTAGGATAGGTGTTATAAGCCTAACATATGTATATATAAACTGCTTGTTCCACGACTCAGTGATTTTACATGTGTTGACTAAATGAAGCCTAAGAGAGAATATCTAAGACTATCTAATATTAATATTATCAAATATTTGGCCATTTTAGATTATTTTTACTTTTAAATTATTTGAATTTATGCCATGGCCATTTATGCTTAGAAGAGATTTGCTTTGGTTCTTTAATTACCGGTAGGTATGTGGCATTTGTATAGAATTTGTGCGAGATCAATAGCATCCCAACATTTTCATTTTGGAGAAACACTCCATTTGTTGTTGGTTTGACTAAATAGTTGCTATAAGCACTATCTTTAATGGAGAATTGGCTGGTATGTGTGAGTAAACTCTATGATGCAGTTTTAGGTTAGTTTGGGTTACTGGTTAGATTAGGTTTTAAGTGACGGAGTTCAGGTTTGATTAGGTGACAGGTTGATGATTAGATGACACACACAACCCTGTGAGTGTGTGTGTGTGTGTGTGTGTGTGTTTGTGTAAGAATGTCGCACATTGAAATGTGTACATGTGATTATAATAGTTTTTACCATCTGTGAAGAAAATGTCTGTAACCATTTGTCATTCCATTTTCTTTCTCTGCCTGCCTGCCTGCCTGCCTGCCTGCCTGCCTGCCTGCTAAAACTTCTCCACTCAATATGCTGTTGAATATCAATCTCCAGTGTTCACTTACCGTTAATTCATACAATATTAAACAAATGAAGTCATTAACAAATCTTTAAACATTTTCAGCACCTACATTCTTTCTAACATGAATCACAGTAACTAATATACTCAACTCAGTCACAAACACTTTTCTTATTCCTTCCTAAACACCTCACCATATATAACCTATCTCAAAAAATTAAGTTTAAATACCTAACTGCCAACCCTCCCTTCCCCCCCCCCCCAACAACCCAGGATGACCCACGGTAGCTCCTCTGGACACCCCCTACCAACAACCTCCGCCTAACGGTGGCCGCCATATCCCTACCCCCATTCCACCCCCAGTGTTACCCACCCTCCTCCTCCGTGTCAAACAGAGAAATTAGCGGCGATAACGCTAAATTTACCCAGCCAAACCGTTCGCCTCATTTGGACATACACCAGTAAATATTAATTATTACACCTGTTTAAACATTCACATATCAGTCAGTTAGCCTAAATTCTCCTCTATTCATTCATTCATGACACTGCTTCACTTGACTGCAACATCATCGAATAACCCTGCCATTTTTTCTAACTGTCAACACAAACTCACAATTTCACATGTCAATCATTGCAATTGTTTATAAAAGACACTAACTAACCCTGTTTGCTCCGAGGTATAAATACAGGTGCCAAATTTTATTCAGATGGCAACTCCAGCGTGGCCTAGTCGGATAGAACATGTTCCTAATCCGGATAGACCTGCGTTCGAGCCTGTCGCAACGGATGCAACTACAGGGCACAGATAGATTTCTGTGATGTCCTCTCCTGTAGGAGCATCAGTTTCGATAGATTCTCTGGATAGCCGAAGATTGATTGACTGATCCCTTGGAATGTGGGGAAGGGTTGAAATCCGGGGGCCCACGGACGGATACCTGGATCCACTGACCTCGGGCAGGTCTTTCAATTCACCTGGATTTCAGGTGGGGAGAAGGGAGGCAATTTGGGTCGACACAAATGGCTTCCTGGACCCAGAACTCCATGGATACACGTGTTCGTGTATCCTTGGATACATGTCCGTGTATCACAGACAAGCATAGATAGTCACACGGATTGATCACACGGATACATTTCCGTGTGATCCGTGAATCCGTGTGATACGGGATTCGAACCTAGGTGGGTGGGGATAAGGATAAGGGAGGCAATTTGAGGGGACACAAATGGCTTCCTGGACCCCAGAACCCCATGGATAACCCTAAACATAATACGGTTACGAAATCCCATAAGATAAGATACACGGACATACATAAGATACACGAAAATCCCTAAGATACACGGATAGGTTCGTGTCACAGGTAACAGGGGGACGGAAAGGAGGGAGGAAGAGAGGGAGGGAGGGAGGAATAGAGAGAGGGAGGGGTATAATTAAATTTCAATTATCAATTTTATTAATTACAATTAAATCAATTTAAATTAATTTAACTCAATTTAATTGGAGTTATTTTTATATAATTATATAATTTATATAATTAGATATATAGTTAGATTATATAGTTAATATAGATATATATTATATATATAATTGGAGTTATATAATTGGAGTAAATTTAGTTAAGATCTTTAAGATCTTTACTCTTAATTTAAATGAGTTTAAATCTAGGGAGGGAAGGAGGGAAGTTTATTTTCTGTTGTTAGTTAGGGTTTAACCAACCTAGCCAACCTAAACTAACCTAACCTAACCTAATATAACCAACCTTTTTTTAAAGTTCATAAACCTTCATAACATTAATGTAAACTATATTAAAGAAAATTATTTTAAAAAATAAACTATTAAATAAAAGTTAAACTTGTTCCTTAACTAGTTCCTTGTTCCTCCCTTTATAAACCTTTGATACCTATAGGTTAAAAATAATACGGTCATTAACTTCAATTAGTTTTAGGTTAGCTTAGTTTATAGGTTACGTTAGGTTTAGGTTTAGGTTAAGTTGGTAAAGTCAGTGCTTTAAACAACCGACGGCTAAAAGGACAGACTCCAAGATTAATACTCTATCCTGCTGGATCGAGCATTAATGTGCATTAAATTATAAATTAAATTAAATTATTACATTTTAAATTATTAGCATTAAATCATGAATTGGATCAATGTGTGTACTCACACGTAGGTGAGTACACAAAAATGAATGACTTGTTCCTTCTCGTCTCACAATCAAGGGTTCGAATCCCGGTCGGACAGGGTAGCGTTTAGCGTTTTGGTAGCGTTTCCTTTCACCCAATGCCTCTATTCACCTAGAAGTAAATAGTGAGTTACTTGCATCCTGGTCAGTGAGTGAGGGTTAGTCACTAGTTGGACCTCGTAGGATAGGTGTTATAAGCCTAACATATGTATATATAAACTGCTTGTTCCACGACTCAGTGATTTTACATGTGTTGACTAAATGAAGCCTAAGAGAGAATATCTAAGACTATCTAATATTAATATTATCAAATATTTGGCCATTTTAGATTATTTTTACTTTTAAATTATTTGAATTTATGCCATGGCCATTTATGCTTAGAAGAGATTTGCTTTGGTTCTTTAATTACCGGTAGGTATGTGGCATTTGTATAGAATTTGTGCGAGATCAATAGCATCCCAACATTTTCATTTTGGAGAAACACTCCATTTGTTGTTGGTTTGACTAAATAGTTGCTATAAGCACTATCTTTAATGGAGAATTGGCTGGTATGTGTGAGTAAACTCTATGATGCAGTTTTAGGTTAGTTTGGGTTACTGGTTAGATTAGGTTTTAAGTGACGGAGTTCAGGTTTGATTAGGTGACAGGTTGATGATTAGATGACACACACAACCCTGTGAGTGTGTGTGTGTGTGTGTGTGTGTGTTTGTGTAAGAATGTCGCACATTGAAATGTGTACATGTGATTATAATAGTTTTTACCATCTGTGAAGAAAATGTCTGTAACCATTTGTCATTCCATTTTTCTCTCTGCCTGCCTGCCTGCCTGCCTGCCTGCCTGCCTGCCTGCTAAAACTTCTCCACTCAATATGCTGTTGAATATCAATCTCCAGTGTTCACTTACCGTTAATTCATACAATATTAAACAAATGAAGTCATTAACAAATCTTTAAACATTTTCAGCACCTACATTCTTTCTAACATGAATCACAGTAACTAATATACTCAACTCAGTCACAAACACTTTTCTTATTCCTTCCTAAACACCTCACCATATATAACCTATCTCAAAAAATTAAGTTTAAATACCTAACTGCCAACCCTCCCTTCCCCCACCCCCCCCCCCAACAACCCAGGATGACCCACGGTAGCTCCTCTGGACACCCCCTACCAACAACCTCCGCCTAACGGTGGCCGCCATATCCCTACCCCCATTCCACCCCCAGTGTTACCCACCCTCCTCCTCCGTGTCAAACAGAGAAATTAGCGGCGATAACGCTAAATTTACCCAGCCAAACCGTTCGCCTCATTTGGACATACACCAGTAAATATTAATTATTACACCTGTTTAAACATTCACATATCAGTCAGTTAGCCTAAATTCTCCTCTATTCATTCATTCATGACACTGCTTCACTTGACTGCAACATCATCGAATAACCCTGCCATTTTTCTAACTGTCAACACAAACTCACAATTTCACATGTCAATCATTGCAATTGTTTATAAAAAGACACTAACTAACCCTGTTTGCTCCGAGGTATAAATACAGGTGCCAAATTTTATTCAGATGGCAACTCCAGCGTGGCCTAGTCGGATAGAACATGTTCCTAATCCGGATAGACCTGCGTTCGAGCCTGTCGCAACGGATGCAACTACAGGGCACAGATAGATTTCTGTGATGTCCTCTCCTGTAGGAGCATCAGTTTCGATAGATTCTCTGGATAGCCGAAGATTGATTGACTGATCCCTTGGAATGTGGGGAAGGGTTGAAATCCGGGGG